>NC_056746.1:996839260-996864260 GCF_019279795.1 Protopterus annectens | reverse complement strand
TCATTCCACTCACATTTAATCATATTTCTCCTGTTTCACTTGTACCTTTTTCGATCCTTGTATTCTTTTTTCAGTCAACGTATAGTACCAATTTATTTGCATTATTTTTATTTCCATGTGTGTTTGCTGTTTTCAGTGCACAAATATTTCTAATTGCAGAAGTTACTTCTAATCTGAATGTGTTCTCCAATGCACAATATATCTTTTTGTGACTACTACTATTTAGGATTTATTTGCAATAGAGCACTAAGTATATAGAATGCATATAAATATATTTGTTATTATTTTATTTTTAATCTGTATGTCAAATGTAACAATTGTGACGCTTTTCTCTCCTGGACTGTGCAACAAATGGGCTTTAGGACATTTCGGACATTTCTGGTTGAGAAAAACAAATAAATAAATGAAATCACTTCCCCTCTTCAACAGTTTCATTCAGTATGATACAGATTTGACACCCCTCTACTGCCTGCAGTTGTGAATATCTCCTTTGTTCTTATACCTTGGCAGTACAATACTTAACCAGTCTTTTGGGATATGTCTTTCACTCCACACTGAGATGAGTACATTGAGGAGATATTTCTCCGTTAATATACCCAATATCTTGATCATATCAGCTGATGTCATCTGAGCCTACTGCTTTCCCTAACTTAGTTTTCCTTGCTGCACATCATACATCTTGTAAGACAGGATGTTCTTCATCTCACATTGCTGCAGTCCTTACACTTGGGTAGTCCGCTGTCCTCGGTCGGCCCGAATATCAAAGTATAAGGCTGACGTCGGTCAAGGCGCATTAGACTGACATCAGGACGTCAGGGTACAAATGCGCATGACCGACGTCATATCCTCAGTCTTTTTTGCCGCATGGTCCGATGCAGAAGCAGCGTTGCAAGTGCCGTTCGGCGTTCTGAAATTTTTCGAATTCGGAGTTTCAGACCGAGTCAAAGTTGGCTAAGTACCCCATTGGGGAATATTTTAGTTTTTTCTTGCCTCAGTGGTTTACCGGATGTCAGAAAAAGTGAATAACTGTATTTCTTGTGGGAAACAGATACCGCATAGAGATTATCATACTTTGTGTATTCCTTGTTTAGGGCCTGAGCACGACGTTGTTGGGTGTCGCTTTGTGCTAGATTCAATAAGCGCACTATTAAGAGAAGGTTAGATTGTGCCAGGTTAGTCTTCGGAAGCGGTGCATTATAATATGCCGCCGGATGCTCCGGCGTCCGCTTCTTCGAAGAAGCGCAAGGATAAAGCAGCTAAGCCCAGGCAAGAAGAGTCGTCCGTACCAGACGCCGGTTCTTTAGAGGTGTCGGTGGAGCCGGTGGTTCCGCCGGAGGTTTCTCTGGAGTCCCAGGGGAGACTTTGTTATTGCAGGATGTGGCCTCTCAGGAGGCAGGTCAGGCTGAAGGGGCTTCTCAGGTTACTGTACTCCCCTCACTTCCTAGGGTGGTTAGGCCCTCTCCTTCTGTTTCCAAGGCTTCTCCCAGAGGCAGGCCAGGTTTAGCTTCAGTTGGTGTCACTCCTAGTTCTTCAGGATCTGTGCCCAAGAAGCATATGCTTAAAATGGCAGAAGATTTAATTACTTTGATTAGAGGTTCTTTGCCCCCTCCTGATAAGAGACCTAGGGTGGAACCTGAGTTGGGGAGTTTTGAGCAGGCTTCGGATGTTTCAGAGTCTTCAGCTGAAGACTTGCAGGAGTATTCTCCTTATTCTGATTCTGATGTGGATGATTCTACACCTTCTGCTTCTCCTCCTGAGGATTTTTCTTTATCAGAGACTCTTCATTCCATGAGGGAGCATTTTAAGTGGGAAGTTCAGGACTTCTCTGATTCCAGGAAAAGGCTTAGGGAATTTTTGTTTTTACCCCAGCATAGGCCTTTGGCTATACCTCCTGTTCTGGATGTTGTGGAAGATGTGTTTGCAGAGGCTTCTCTTAATCCTGATTCTTTGCCTCCTGCTCCTGTTAAACCGGATAGGTATTACAGGGTGCCTGAAGCTCATAAGTATCTTTTTAAGAGTCCTAGGGCGGACCCAGAAACTGTTAGTCAGGGGCCTAAGGGTGTTAAGGCTTCTGTTGTTAAAAATCCGGTTCCTCCAGATAAAGAGGCCAGGGCTTTGGATAGATGGGGAAAGAAAGTCTATACTTCTTCCACCCTAGCTATGAGGGCTTTGAATTGCCAGTTTCACATGTTGAAATACCAAAACTATCTACTTTCTCAATTGATGTCTAAGGTAGATGCTCTGGCAGAAGGTATTGAGTGTAAAGAGTTACAGGATTTAGTACATGTTTCTGAACAGGTGGGTAAGCATTCTTTGCAATGTGGTTTTGATGCTGTACAGGCCTCGTCTAGGGTGGCTGCCACTGGGTCAGTTCTTTGCAGGCACGCCTGGCTGAGGGATCAGAATTTATCTGACCATGTTAAGACAAGGATTTTAGATGCTCCTTTACAATCTGATGTGTTGTTTGGTTCACCTGTTGAGGCAGTCTTAAAGAAAATGGAAGACAAGGCTAAGGCTATGCAGACTGTTAAAGATTTTTGCAGGTTCAGCCTCCAAGTTTAGTAGAAATTGGCCTACTAAGGGGTGGACGTATCCTTCTTATGATTCCCAGTCTAGGGGTAGATCTAGACGTGGTAGGGCAGAGCTCAGGGCTCTTTCAGGCCTAGAACAGGGAGTTCACCTGCACAGTCTTCGGGTGAGGGCAGGGGTCAGTCCTTTCGTAAACAGACCCAATGACCTACCTTTTCAGCTGCCAGAGCCTTCTCGTCTGGCGGCACCTTTGGGAGGAAGGTTGGCACTTTTCAAGGAAAATTGGAGTTTAATTACCCAAGACAGATGGGTATTGGATATCATACACCAAGGTTACAGGTTTTATTTCCATACCTTGCCTCCTTCCAAAGGCATGCCAGACGTTCCTCCTCAGCAAAGAATAGAGGCTCACAAACAAATTTCTCTGCTACTTCAAGTAGGGGCCATACAGCCGGTCCCTTTGCCAGAAGTGGGCCTAGGTTTTTATTCTCGCCTGTTCTTAGTACCAAAGAAGGGGAACACGTGGAGACCAATTTTGGATTTATCTATCCTCAACACTTATCTGGACATTCCCAAGTTCAAAATGTTGACGTTACAACAGCTTTTACCTCTGCTGGGCAAAGATCATTGGATGGTAACTTTGGATCTCAAGGAGGCTTACCTTCATGTTCCTATCAGACTGAGTTGCAGGAAGTATCTCCGCTGGCTGGGACTTCTCATTAGCAGTTCGCTCCATTGCCCTTTGGGTTATCTACTGCGGCCAGAGTGTTCACGAAAGTTCTGGCTCCAGTGATAGCTTTCTTCAGGCTAAAAGGAATACAGATCTATCCTTGTTTGGACGATTGCCTGATTCTGGCTCAAGGAAGGGACGAGCTTCTTCATCATTTGGAATATGTGATAGCAGTGCTAAGATGCCTGGGGTATTCTGTGAACGAAATAAAGTCCAGTCTAGTACCCTCTCAGGACATGTGCTTTCTGGGTGTAAGACTGAATACAGCATCCCAGATGGCCTTTTGACCCCGGACAAACAAAAGAATCTTTTCCTTTACTTTCATCAATTGTCTCATCAGTCCAGGCTGACTGCAAGGACAGTCCTTCAAGCCTTGGGGTTCATGGCATCTTGTATTCTGGTGCTTCCCAATGCCAAACTGCATATGAGGAAGCTACAATGGTATCTCAAAATGTATGGACACAGCACTGCCAGGATCTGGACACTGTCATTCAGATAATACCTTGCATTCAAAAGGAGTTTTTGTGGTGGGCTCAGGAATGTCACCTAAACAAGGGACTCTCTGTGACCCGCCAGAGGCGAGTCAGATTCTAACGACAGATGCCTCAGACAAAGCTTGGGGAGCTCATCTAAATGGAAAGTGGATACAAGACAAGTGGCCTGCCAGACTACAACATCTACATATCAACTTGAAGGAGATGTTAGCAGTCCAGTTTGCATTAATAGCTTTCAAGGATTTACTTCTTCCAGGGCAGGTGTTGATTCTAACAGACAACACAACTGTCATGTGGTACATCAACAAGCAAGGGGAACACATTCTTATCCTCTATGCAGGCAAGCAATGATTTTGTGGGAGACTGCTCTCAGTTTACAGCTAAATCTTCAGGCAAGGTTTCTGCCGAGCACAGAACTCCCTAGCAGATGTGTTGAGCAGACAATTATGGATCCCCACGAGTGGAAATTGGATCCTCATGTATTTCAGAAATTGACAGTGTCATGGGGAACTCCAGACATAGATCTGTTCGCTTCTCCACTAAACCACCAGCTGCCAAAGTTTTGCACGAAAAGGTTTCATCCCACAGCTTGGAAAGTGGACGCTCTTTCTTTCAATTGGAGCAATCTTCATGTGTATGCCTTTCCACCTCTGCCTCTCCTCCCAAAGGTACTTCTAAAGGTCAGACAGGACAAGCCAAAGATGATTTTAATAGCTCCAGATTGGCCTCGACAGCACTGGTACCCATTACTGAGAAGTCTGGTACGGGAGCCTCCATGGCCTTTGCCTTCGATTCCACACCTGTTGTCTCAGGAGAACAGTCATTTACTCAATGTCAAGCTTCACTCTCTTCACCTAACAGCCTGGCATATTCTGTTTTGAACCATAGAGGGTCTCAACTTCCACAGCAAGTTTTGAATGTTATTTTGGAAGCTAGAAGGCCTAGTACAAGGAAAGTGTACGCAGATAAATGGAAGAGATTTTTATTTTGGAGTGCAGCAAAGGATTTTGATGTTTCTGAGCCTAATTTATGTGTGGCCCTTCAATATCTTACTGAGTTACTGGACAAAGGTTTGTCCTTCGCTTCTATTAAGGTTCATGCTGCAGCAATTTCGGCTCACTATGACTGTGACCCACCATTGTTTTCTCATCCTTTGTTCAAGCAATTTCTTAGAGGGCCAAAGAATATAAGACCCCCACGTAGAGCTCCTACTCCTGCTTGGGATCTCAATTTTGTGTTGGAGAAACTTACTCTACAACCTTTTGAGCCTGCAGCTACTACCGAGTTGAAATATTTATCATGGAAGACTGCTTTTTGTTGGCCATTACCTCTGCAAGAAGGGTTTCTGAATTGCAGGCCCTTATGGCGTTGAGCCTTTCTTAATTTTCCATAAGGATAGGGTATCTTTACGCATTAATCCTTCCTTTATGCCTAAAGTGGTTTCTAGTGTGGCTTTAAACCAAACTATTCATTTGCCTACTTTTTATGCAAATCCCCAAAATAAAGGGGAAAAGATTTTGCACACTTTAGATGTACACAGGCAGTTGCGATATTATTTGAGCAGAACTAAAGGGTTCAGGCAGTCTCAGCAGTTATTTGTTTCTTTTGCTTTGAGTTCTCAGGGCAAGCCTGTGTCAAAACAAACTATTTCTAAGTGGATTGGGTTTTGCATTGCTTTCTGTTATTCCCTTCATGGCAAGGAGATTCCAGCTGGGATTAGGCCTCATTCCACTAGGGCTACTGCCACTTCAACAGCTTTTTTAAGGGGGGTGGCAACTAAAGATATTTTGGAGGCAGCTACTTGGAGTTCAGTGCATACTTTCTCTAAGCATTATCACCTTCCACTTTACTCTAAATCTAGGGCTGGTTTTGCCACTGCTATTTTACAGGGCATTTTGGCAGCTCCTGCTTCTTTATAGTTTTGCCATCCTCCCTTACCTCTGCTTTGGGATTCTACCCAAGTGTAAGGACTGCAGCAATGTGAGATGAAGAACATAGTACAGTTTTGTACCTACCATAAATGTAGATGTTCGAAGATCCACATTGCTGCAGTCCAATTTACCCTCCCTCCTTCCCCTCTGTAGTTAGAAGCGGTTGTGTGGGTTGGATTGTAAATATTGTGTATATTGTATATATTGTACATATGATTAGTGCAAGGGTGGTTGGTTGGTTGTGTGCTGTCTTTTGGTTTTGACCTTTCTTTTTAGGGTCTTCTGACATCTGGGGCAAGAAAAGACTGAGGATATGACGTCGGTCATGCGCATTTGTACCCTGACGTCCTGATGTCAGTCTAATGCGCCTTGACCGACATCAGCCTTATACTTTGATATTCGGGCCGACCGAGGACAGCGGACTACCCAAGTGTAAGGACTGCAGCAATGTGGATCTTCGAACATCTACATTTATGGTAGGTACAAAACTGTACTTTCTCCTTCCTCTGTCATCATAGGCTGTGGTTGTGCAGTACACATACCTATCAAATAATCGAGTGGACAAATTGTTGAACGTCATATAGTCAAAACTATATCGACAGTTCAGTCTGTCAAAACCAACTCAAAACAAAGATAAGGCTCGTATACATCACAAAAACCTGCTTTTGCAGGGTTGCAAGCCCCCCTGTATCCCCTGCTAATTTTATATCCTAACTCCAAGATCGCACAACAGTAGAGAAAAAGGCAAATTTCCTGATCCCTGCTGTAACGCAAACTTCGAGTGGTTCAGTGGACTGAATTGCCAGTGATAAGGGTCTGACCATACAACATTCAACAATTTCTTTATGCACCTTATTTCTGCATATCTGTTTTGTTGTTATAACACGTTGCCATTTTGACATCCTGCAGTAATTCTTCTGCTGTACCTGTTTCCTCTTCTTCCTGAGCTGCTAGAGCCCCCAACTATTTCCTTGTACTTTTGTGCTTGTGCTCCAGTTAATTTACACGTCTTCAGCATAGTCTTTCTTTGACCTTAGTGCCTTCTCTGGCCAGTGCATGCAGCTTATTTTGGCCACCAGTGGTTTATGTTAAGAGCTTACTTCTTAACAAATATTCTTATTTTCCTTAAAGTCCAGATTGTACTTTTTTTCTGAAACCAACACTTGTGTGCGTACATTATATTCTTTTGAGGTCATAATAATTAAACAAGTTTTTAATAAAGGTAGGAGGTACTGCCAGCCATGCCAGGGAGAAGTAGAACAGTGGATGTTAAACTTGTGCCAACACAGCTAGCTGGAAATTTATAAAGATGTGATGTTAGGAGGTACTGCCAGCCATAGGAGGGAGAAGTAGGGCAGTGGATATATGACTTGTGCCAGCACAGCTAACTGGAATTTTGTAAATAATTGTGTGTCATTAGAGTGTCAAACTGGGGTCTATATCACATAGTCGAAGTCTTATAACTTCGAACACGTAATGTTCGAACTATTATGTTCGAAGTTAAAAAACTTCAACTATGGATTAAAAAAGCAAAAATAACAGTGGAAAACAAAAATAAACTGTTTTAAGCAGGGGGCAAGCCCCCCCCTGTACCTCCCACGTGGGAGGCTACCAACTCCGAGATCGCACCCCATTGAACAAAATGGAAACCTCCGCGTAGGGAGATTTCCATTGAAACGCTCAAACTTTTACAAATTTGAACTTATGGTCAAGACCATATGAGGTTCGAACTTGTAAAAGTTCGACTACGTGATAGGAACCCATCAAACTGATTGTACAGATGCTTGTGCTGAAAATGTATTTGTGAACTCTGCTTATGTTAATTGTGTTAAAATGTATCAGCAGTGCACCCTGCTGAAATGAAGAGAAAAATTCATATGTATTATGGTAATTGAAGTAAATGTATATGCTTTAATAGAGGACACTGGCACAGCAAAGGTTAACCAGCTGGCTTAGTTTAAGAAAAATAAGGGAAATGTAAATCAGCTGTTAAGTCATTGAAAGGCACCCCACAGTGCTTAGTAGGACCCGGAGACACTGGGTCTGGGACAGAGCTTTTGTTTATTATCTCAGTGAAAAGAGGGGAGGCCTCCAGGCATAGCTGTAAACATTGGATACGTATTGCAGCCATCTATGTTCAATTCCTGTCTCAGCTTCAGAGGGGAATACTGGGAGATCCTAGAGACAGGCGACCAGATGAAGTTATTCTGTCGGAAATATTATTTTAGATATTACAAAGAGAAATCTCAGAGTATAGATTATTCTGTTTTGGGAGCCTAACTAGAAAGACTGCTCACATATTTCACCTTGACTTGCCCAAGTAAGTTATTAGGGAGTAGTAAATTCTCTTAGATTCAGTCAGGAATATAGTGAAGCTTAGTTTAGAGATTGTTTTTCTTTGTTTGTATGAGTCAGTTCATCAGTGATGTTTTCAATATTTTTTGTGATTTGAACTCTGTGGTTTACTGTGAATATATATTCACTGTTTTCATGTATTTTATTGTTAAATATATTTAATATTTTTATTGTGGCTGGTTCTTGTAGAGGGTATCTAACCTTTGAAAGTACTTGTATTTATTTGATAACACTGTGTGGGCCACTCCAGAAGGCCTAGCTGTCTTGAACTACTACTACCGTTTGTATTAGTGTTAATATTGCACAGTATAATTGAACACCCTTTGCTAAGGGCCTTAGAGTGGCTGATTGTGAAGTGTCTGGCGCAAGTGATAACTACCTTATACTCTGGGCAGAAGGGGACAGAGCTGAGAAATCTGTGCCAGCTTTTCCCAGGTGTGTGTGTGTGTGCTTGTGCATGTGTATCGGCTACTTAGGGCAGGGCACAAAGTACTGGATTTACAGTGAAGGGTGCTGGAGGACTTTGCTTGGACACTTGTCTGAGGTCCTAACCCTACAGCTGTACCAGTGGGGAGTTTTATTGGGGATCTGGTGGTAGACCGATATAGAGAGATCCAGACCCCAGGCTGTGTGTATTCCCTGTGTGTTAGGGGAAATTGTACTTGATCCAGAGAGGTCTGCATCTGGAAATACTGAGTGTCTTCATTTGTATTCTAAGTGCATACCCCCCTCCAGTGTCAGTGGTGAGGATTCAGGCTTCTTGATTACTGGCCCAGCATGGGGACAACAAATATTGATGCCCATCACACATTGGCAGCAGTGGTGGGCACCACCTTTTTATTGGTGGCAGTGATGGGATCATCACATGCTCACATATTGTTAAGTGGTGGTGTGGATATTGAATTCCTGTACCCTGTAAGCAGTGGTGACTTAAAGTGTTTGTACTGTCAAGCAGCCTCAAAGTAGACTTTCATAGTTTCATATCACAGTAGTTTTATTTACTTTTGTTAGCTTAGATAGTCAGGGAGAGCAGGCAAGGATGTCAGCATAGGATTATGGCCAGCTGACAAGGAACCAGATGTGCCAAGCCAAAGGACTGGGGCATGCCAACCTGACTGAAAGGGAAATTATTGCAGTCTTAACCACAGCTACAGCACAGACCAGCAACCAGGAGAATAACCAGTTTGGTGATGGGAATTTGCAGCCCTCAGAAACAGGGCAGTTCAACTTTTCTTCAGAGGTCTTAAAATTCCGTCTAGAGTTAGAGACTTGAACCTGGAGGCTAAACGGTTGGGAGTAGAATCAGTAGAGAGACTGCGGTACTTGGAAGCTGAAGAAAATGATAGGCAGAGGAAACATGAAAGGGAAATGCTGACTCTTCGCCACGGTCTTTGAGGTAATGGGGAAGGGAGTAACCATACCCCAGAAGCAATAAATGTCAGTAAACTTCTTCCTCAGTACCAAGAAGATGATAATTTTAATAGTTTTATTCATATATTTATTCATATATTTGAAAGAGTATGCAAGCAGTATAATGTTGACCAAGGGCACTGGGTACAGATGTTCTTCATGTTTCACTGTTGCAGTCATCACATTTGGGTTATCCCTGCTGGGGTAGCCCTTGGCTGGACTGAATACCAGAGACTTGGTATTTCTGCGTCGGTTGCTGTCGCCTGAAGACTGACAGGTCGTCGGTGGTATAAAGGAAGGCAGCTGACGCCATTACATCAGTCTTTCTTGCCATGGAGCCCGAAGCAGAAGCAGTTCACACGAGTGCTGGTCGGCCGCTACCTGAGTTTCGTTTCCGAATTGAAGTTGAAGTCTTCAAAAGCTAAGTACCCCGTTGGGGATCCTTTTTTCTTGCACTAGCCGATTTTCGAAAAAGTCACTTGTTAAGGCCCAGACCACGACGTCCCTCATCGGTTCTGTGCGTTGTTTAACACCAGAACTATTAGTCACTGCGCCCGTATTGTAGCCAGATATTTCTGTTTACAGTCTTCTAATTCCAATATGGTTTCCGTAAGCCATCAGACAGCAGACCTTCCGAAAAAGCATAAAGATAAAGACAGAGACAGACCGCACAGGACTAAACCTTTTGACAATGCTACCAACAAGCTGGTCGTCAGTCCTCCGGAATTCAGTGAGGTGCTTTCGCAGCCCCTGATGCCCGCTTCAGTTAATTTGCAGGCCTCTACTGAGACCCTTTCGGAGTCCGGTATGCCGCAGAACTCTTCATTGTCTAAGGATCCTGCAGTCATCTCTACCTTGGATGGGTCCAGATTCGCTGTGCAGGCACCGGCTTCCGAGAAAGTCCTTGGCAACACTGAATCCAGACATAAACCCAACATCTTCTTTCATGGTTACCATTCTTTCTAAAACAACTGAGTTCCTTAGGCCCAGGGGTCGAACCATCCCCAAGAAACCGACTTCCGTCCATTCTTTGGTGCCTGCTCCTTTGCCTCAGTCACAAATGCTTAGAATGGTAGAGGGACCTTATCATGCTGATTAGGGGAAGCCAGGCCACTCCCTCAAAAAGAAAGAGATCTGTCTCCAGAAGTTTTGTCTGAACAAAAGTCAGATGAATCTGATGCATCTGACTATGAAGACATGCAGCCCCTCCCTACATATGAGGATTCTGATGCAGAGGAATCTATTCCTTCAGCCTGTCCCCCAGAGGATTTTTCTTTTGGGGAAACCCTGCATACTTTAAGGGAGTATTTCAAATGGGAGAGTCAAGACTAACCACAGTCTAAAAAGAGACTCTGAGAGTTCCTGGACCTTCCACAGCACAGGCCCTTAGCCATCCCCCCAGTCCTAAATGTAGTGGATGATGTCTTCCTTGAATCCAGCTTCACTCCAAACACCCTTCCTCCTGCTCCCAGAAAGCCAGACAGGTACTACAGAGTCCCTGACTCTCACAAATATCTTTTTTTAAAAACCCAACAGCGGACCCTGAGGTCATTACTCAAGGCTCAAATGGGATTAAAGCTACTTCAGCTAAGAATCCCACCCCCTCAGACAGGGATTCCAGAGCATTGGACAAATGGGGTAAAAAAGTATACACCTCAGCTACTCTTGCTATCAGGGCACTAAATTGTCAGTTCCATATGCTTAAATATCAGTAACATAACCTTGGAACTCCTTAAACAAAAAATGTCATCCTTTCCTCCATGGGCAGAATCTAAAGATTTACAGGAATTAATGCACTCTGCTGGTCAAGTAACTAAACACACTTTGCATTGCAGTTTTGTTGCCCTAGAAGCTTTTTGCAGGGCAGCAATCACTGGATCTGTCATTAGAAGACATGCATGGCTTAAGGAAAACCCCCTGCCAGACCATAGGTTCATAGGTAGGAACTAGGCTATTGGCCCTAGGGCCTATAAAAGCCTAGCCAAACGGTACCCTGGCGTTTGCCATCCAAGAAAATTATTTTCCTATGCCCCTGTCAAGCAGATCCACAGAAGTGATCCCCAGGGTGAATTTCCTATCTCACATCCAATCATCAAGATTTTTCTTGAAGAGTGCTAATGAGGAGCTTTGTTTGATATAGATAGGTAGTTTGTTCCACATTATGGGAAGTCTCTGGGACAGGAATCTATCCCTTCAGCATCTTCTGTTTATTGTGGTGACCAGGTTTAGGTCCCTAGAGCGTGTTGCTCGGAGGGATTGGAATTTCTTTACGTGGAGCATGTCCAACAGTTCTGGGTTTGACATAGCTTTGTATGTTAGGCAGAGATCGCCTCTGAGTAGGCGATATGTGATAGAATAAAGCTGGAGTTTTTTGAGACAGTCTGAGTAGGGCATCTGTTTGAGGCTGGTAATCCTCTTTGTGAGGCATTTCTGTGGCCTTTCCAGTTGTTGTAGATGTCTTGTGAGGTACATACCAAAAGGGGCGTTGTACTCTATAATGGGTCTAATGAGTGATGAGTAGAGGGGAACAATGACCTCTTTTTTTCTGGATGAGAAACCTTTTGTGATGAGGTGAGCCACGTAGAAGGATTTACTGACTACTGTGGCAATGTGATTATCAAAGGAGAGACTACTGTCCACCTGTGTCTCAAGGTCTCTTATCACACTTTTTGTGTAAAGTAGACTACCGCCTATGTGGTAGTTCGTGGGTACAGAGTTTTTACCAAAAGGGATGACAATGCACTTTTTGGCATTGAGCTTAAGGCCATGGCTTTGACACCAGGCATCTGTCTCAGTGAGGCTCTTTTGTAGGATGTCCACATCATTAGGAGTTTTGATTATAGCTCCTAGTTTGCAGTCATCTGCGAACTTTTTTAGCCAAAGACCTTCTGTGTTAGCCTGTACTTCAGAGAAGTAGATACCAAACAGTAGAGGACCTAGGACTGAACCCTGTGGTACTCCAATTGTCACTGGTCTGAAGTTGGATTTAGAGTCTGCTATTTTCACAGTGTGGGTTCCGTCAGTGAGCCAGTTGGCAACCCATTTTGTGACATAGGGATTTATAACTAGTTTAGTGAATTTGTCTATAATTCCAGAGTAGGGGATGGTGTCGAAAGCCTTGGCGAGATCTAGATAGGCTGTGTGTACCACCTTACCCTCATGTACGGCTTTGGTGACCGCTTCAAAGAAGTCTATCAGGTTTAGGAGACATGATCTGCCTTTTACAAACCCGAACTGGGTAGGGTCCAGAGCTTGGAGATTACCAATGTCATTGCTTATAAGTTCCATGATGATATGCTCCATAGCCTTGCAGACCAGGCATGTCAGGCTAATGGGGCGGTAGTTCCCAGGGTCCGTGGTGGCTCCCTCTTTGTGGAGTGGGATATCCATTGCTGTGCACTATTCAGTGGGCACAAAGCTTGAGGTGAGGCTATGATTAAACATGGTACTTAGGTGGGGTGCCAGTTCACTCTGTAGTTCATGTAGAACGCAGCCTGGGATGTTGTCAGATCCCATGGATGCTATGTTCTTGGCTTTGGAGAGTGTGTTTTTTACCTGTGCAGCTGTGATTACAGGTACTTTGCATTCTTCCGGTATAAGGGCCCTTTAGGGGATGAGAGAGGGGTAAAGTTAGCACTTAACCAATCTGCCAGGATGTTGGCAGTATCGGTTGGTTCTGTATATTTAGTGCCATTGTGCTGTAACTCGGAGCAGAGCTGAGTGTTGCCATTGAGATTCTTGGCATAGCTATAGAATGCTTTGTGGTTGTCTTTAGAATCAGTGACGATTTTGTTTTCGTAACTAGCTTTGGAGGATTTTATGAGGGATCTCAGGTTCTTACCGAGGGCTGACCACTGAGTTCCTCCAGTCATGGAATTTTACTCTTTTTTGCAACAGTTTATTTCTTCTGTTGTAGAGTTTGTTTATAGCAGGGGACCACCAGATTGGCTTCCTTTTTTTGGAGGATAGCATCTTGGTTCTGTTAGGGATTGCACGATCCATGCACTTGTGTAAGTGCTTATAAAGTGCAGTTGTATAGGATTCAGCAGTCGTATCTCTATTGTCCGTCAGCATGGGTGTCGAGAAGTTTGCCACTTCTGTCTTAAGAAGCGTGAAGTTGGCTTTTAATGGGGGGTGGGGGTGGGATGTGGATGTCTAGGGTGATTTGCTTGTGGTTGGGTCTGACCAACGAGGAATTGACCTCTGGTGTGGAACACCAGTTGCCTATGTTGGTAATGACCAGGTCCTAGGATATTGCTGCCCCTGGTGGGTGTGTGGATAAGTTGATACAAGGCATTGAAATTTATGAATTCCAGAAATCGTTGAGCAGAAGAGTTGGTACATGAGTAGTTTTCCCAGTTAATGGTGGGGTAGTTGAAATCGCCCATTATTAGGGTGTTAGGTTGTACCCTAATATTTTCCAGTGTATCAAGAAATGAATAGTGGGAATCCTGGGGCATGGTGGGGCATATGTAGCAAGCTACAGTTTGCATTGCGGTCTTGCCCAGAGTTAGTTACACTTGGATAATCTCAGATGCATTATGCTGAGCAACTAGCCTGGAGGTGTGGATATCCTTAATGAATATGGGCACACCTCCGCCTTTAGTGCTTCGGTCCAGGTTAGGTGGCCGAAAGGTATGGTATGAATTATAGCCTGGTAATGCAGGGGTGCTCTCTGGAGCCTTGAACCAGGTCTCTGTCACTGCACAGATGTCGATGTTCTCCATTTTAAGGAGTGCCTCGAGTGAGTACATTTTGAGGTTTAGACTTGTAGCATTACCCTCAGATTTTGCTTGCTCGTACCTGTTATGGTGGTGAATTTGTCATTTTAATCTTGCCTAAAAAAAGGCACTATAGGAGTGGCAAGAGCCTTAGCCAGTATCCGGAATCTCAAGAGCGACAGGTGCAGGCCATCTCTGGCAAAGCGTCGTGGTTTGTCGATCATGTCATCCCAGGCAGACAGATACTGGATCCCCTTAGAATGACACCAGAAGCTTAGCCAATTGTTGAAGTCAGTCATTTTGTCCTTGTACTGTGGCATCATTCTGGGTGATGGCAGGATGCTACTCAGGGTTAGGGTCATACCTGCCTGGGCTACAAGATCAGAAAGCTCCTCCATATCTCTTTTCATGTTGTCCAGGGAGGTACATCTCAGGTCATTCACACCTACATGGACAATGACAGAGTCATATTTGTACTTGCTGTGGAGTGACCAGAGTGCATGCATTATGTGGCGGATCCTGGCACCTGACAGGCAGCTGACAGTAACTTTCTCCTTGTTTAGCCTGGTGAGTGGAACGTCAGTGTGCCAGACTATAGAGTCACCTATGACTAGAGTGTTGGGTACATTGTTGTGCCTTATGGGCTGTGGTTGAGTGGCACACTGAGTTTGTGGGCTATGTGTCATTTGGGTTGTGTTGGGGGGTGGAGGTTGCTTGCGTTTCTGCTTTGGAGGTCCCTGTTGCTTGGGTAGATTTTTTTTAGAGCCTCCGCGAATGTAGGTGTGTGTTTTGGTGGTGTAGGTTTTGAGGGACTATGTGATGAGTGTGGTGTGGTACAAGTGTTTACCTTCTCCTCTTGACTATTTAGTCCAGTCTTGGGTGAAGAGAGCTTTGCTTCCAGCTTGGTTATACAAGTGCATCTCTTTCAGGTTGTAGAGTTGGGTGGTAGGAGGAGAGGGTTGTCTGTGTACAAGGCAATTGCTGCATTGCCCCAAGATGCCTAGATTCATTAGGTAGACAGGATAAAACACTGGGAGCTGACCCTTAGACATGCCTGGATAGGTGCTTAGGATCATCATGGACCTCATAAATAAAGATATTGGGGACCTACAGACACTGGATCCTACCCAGTTTGGCTTTGTTAAGGGCAGATCCTGCCTCTTAAACCTGGTTGATTTCTTTGAAACAGTCACCAAGGCCATTGACGAGGGGAAGGTGGTCCACACAGCCTACCTGGACCTCGCAAAAGCCTTCGATACAATACCCCACTCGGGCATTATAGATAAGCTCACCAGCTTAAATATAAACCCCTATGTCACTAGATGGGTTGCAAACTGGCTCAAGGACAGAACCCACATGGTTAGAATTGCTGGAGCCATGTCAGACTCCAAACCAGTTACAAGTGGCGTCCCACAAGGCTCAGTCCTGGGACCTCTCTTGTTCGGTATATATTTCTCGGTACAGGCCAACACAGAAGGACTGTGGCTGACCAAGTTCGCAGATGACTGCAAACTGGGTGCCATAATCAACTCTCCAGCCGACACAAGCATCCTCCAAAAGGGCCTCATAGAAACAGACAACTGGTGCCAGAGCCATGGCCTCAAGCTAAACGCCAAAAGTGTATAGTCATCCCCTTTGGCAAAAACAGTGCCCACAAATTACCACATAGGTGGTAATCCATTAAGTACAGAAGAAGTCATTAGGGACCTGGAGACCCAAGTTGATAGCAATCTCTCATTTGACAACCACGTGGCCAAAGTGGTTAGAAAAACATTTTATATAGCCCACCTAATCATGAAGGGATTCACATCTAGATCAGGGAGGTCATCGCCTCTTTACTCATCCCTCATCAGGCCCATAATTGAGTACAATGCCCCTTTGGGATGTACCTTACCAGACACCTGCAGCAACTGGAAAGACCCCAAAAGTACCTCACCAAGAGGATCAAAGGGCTCAAACAGATGCCATATGCTGCCCGGTTAAAGAAACTCCAGCTCTACTCAGTGGCATACCGCCTGCTCAGTGGCGATCTGTGCCTGACGTATAAAGCCATGTCCAACCCAGAATTAATGGACATGCTGCACCTCAGAAAATCCAAATCCCATCGAGCTACGCGCTCGAGAGACTTGAACCTCAGCACTGAAATAAATAGGACATGCTGGAGGGACAGATTCATAACCTATAGGCTCCCTTCACTCTGGAATAAAATCCCAGTCCAGGTTAGGCAGAGTCCCACATTGACTCTCTTCAAGAGGAATCTTGATGAGTGGATGGGAGATCGTAGGTTTATCCCGGCTATCACTTCTGTGTCACTGTTAGACAGAGGCACAGTATACTAACCTCAAAAAACGCATAGCAAAATTAATTTAAAATGGGTGGCGAAAGCCAAACACACTCTGGCTAGGCTTATAAATGCCCTAGGGCAGATAGCCTAGTATGAACCTATGAACCTAAGTACTAAAAACTGTTTTCCTCTAGACAAGTGAGGAAAGTTGAATGCTATAGTAATTTGTAGCTTATTTAGTGCTTACAATGAGTTCTGAACAAGTGCTGAGCTCAAAGAAACAGATTTGAGTGCTGAAACTAGAAAACTGGCTAGTTCTAAGAAACAAAATTAAGCTAGAATGCTTCCCTCCAACACAGAAAGGCTGTTCTATGCATTGTTTTGTATTGAGAAAGGATTGTATCCGAAAGCTTTACTTATATAAAGTGTTTATCCAGTGGTTTCCTGCCTTGTTCCTTCCAACCCTATTGGGGGCTCATAAGCTTACAAACAGTCCTGGATACAGCAAATCTGTATCTGGACTAGACAACTTATAGGAAAGGCAGGAAACAAGCTTATATATAAATATATATATATATATATATATATATATATATATATGTTTTTTTTTTGTAAAGGGGAAAGGAGGAGCAGAAGCTAACTGGGTTGGCCTTCTCAAATGTCCTCCCTGGGATAGGTAGAATGAGGTAGTGACACTAGACTGGGAGGAGTGTCCCAGATCAAATTTACACTAGGAGTGGGCAACTGCAAAGCCACCAAGTATAAAAACACGATACCAAGAGGGAGGGAGGGTGCAAAACAAAAATCAGAACAAACAAACCCAACCAGATGCTTCACAATTGTAGAAAATTCTACTTAATACCTCATACACAGTGAGTAAAATAAAAGTGCTATAAATAACTCAGAAATAAGCAAAAAACAGGATACTTAATGTTATATATCACAGATTAGTTAGCTCAGAGCCCTTCCTCCGACTTCCTCCAATTAGCTCAGTGTGAAATGGCCGAAACGGTCACAAGTTAACTTCTTAAGTAACAAATCAAATCAAAGTTGTTGGATGCACCTTTGCACAAAGATTACTTATCTGGTACTAAAGCAGAAGAGGTGTTAAAAAAGTCTGAAGAAAAAGCAAAATCTATGCAGACTGTTAAAGATTTCTTACAGGTACAGCCCCCTAGGTTCAGCAGGCATTTTTCTTCCAAGCACTGGTCCTTTCCTGCACCTAGTAAACAGGGCCAGCCTAGGCCCCATGGAAACAGACCTCCTAGACAGCAGTCCCATGGGTTGCAGAGATCTAAGCAGTAGACTGCCTCCACTTCAAAACCAGGGAGTTCCAAGCTACGCCTTATGGTAAAAACTCACAATGACTAACCCCCATCCTACCTCGCTTCTGCCCACCATACCCCTAGGAGGAAAACTCTCCTTTCACTCAAGCACCTGGGCCACCATTGCCAAGGACCAATAGGTTCTGAACATTGTGTCTCAGTGGTACAAATTCTCCTTCCACACCCTTCCAACTCCAAAAGTGTTCCCAGATCTACCACTAAAACAGTGGGCAGAGGCTCAAAAGCAAATCCATACCCTGCTCTCCTTGGGAGCAGTAGAACACATTCCTGCAGAGCAGATAGGCCAAGGCTTCTACTCCAGACTTTTTCTGGTACCCAGAAAAGAGGGTACCTGGCGCCCCATCCTCGATCTATCCATTCTAAACACCTTCCTGGTGATCCCAAAATTCAAAATGCTCATCCCTCAGCAGCTGCTACCCATGCTGTCCAAGGACGCTTGGCTAGTCACCCTGGACCTAAAAGAGGCCTACCTCCACATTCCCATCAGGGAGTCCTGCAGAAAATATCTTTGCTTCAGGGCAGGATCTCAACACTTTCAGTTCTCTGCACTTCCTTTTTGGCTTATCTACTACTTCCAGAGTTTTCACAAAATGCCTGGCTCTGGCCATTGCTTTTTGTAGACAAAGAAATATTCAGATTTATCCCTACTTAGATGACTGCCTTATTCAGGCAGACTGCCTGGAAAAGCTGCTCAAAGACCTGAACTTTGTGTACCCTAAGGAGGTTAGTAGGTTTTATACAATCAACGAAAAGAAATCCAAACCGGTACCCACCAAAAGGATTGTCTTCCTGGGAGCAAGTCTAGACACAGCATCCGAGATGGCATGCGTAACACCAGAGAAACAAAGTTTCCTATCAGCTTACTTCTGTCAACTGGCCTCCAGGCCCCAGCTTTCTGCAAGGGAAATCGTGCAAGCCCTAGGGTTCATGGCATCTTGCATACTCCTTATTCCATATGCCAGACTGGATATGAGGAAACTTCAGTGGTACCTAAAGAGCCTTTGGTGTCAACACTCTCAAGATCTGGAAACTCTTTTACCTATCATTCCTTGCCTGAGGGAGGAATCTCTTTGGTGGGCAACAGCCTGCTCCCAAAACAAGGGACTGCCCTTCTCCCCACTCCTCACCACCCAGACCCTCACTACAGACTCATCATACTATGCTTGGGGTGCTTACAGGGTAAATTGAACCCCAAGTAACTCCCCCTGTACATCAGTCTAAAAGAGATGATGGCTGTGCAGCAGGCCTTGATAGCTTTCAAACCCCTTCTCTCTCCAGGGGTTCTCCTGATCATAACAGACAACACCACTGTGATGTGGTACATCAACAAGCAGGGAGGGACTCACTCCTACCCGCTGTGCAGGCTGGCCATGACACTTTGGTTCACAGCCTCTTCCATGCATCTACACCTGTTAGCACAATACCTGCCAGGCTCTCTCAACTCCCTGGCAGACCAATTAAACAGAAAACTGTTGGACCCCCATGAGTGGCAGCTCAACAGAAACACCTTCTTACTAATAACTCAGAAATGGGGAACCCCGGAGGTCAACTTCTTTGCCTCCCACACCAACCACCAGCTCAGCAAATTCTGCACCAGGGAGCATCACTGCATGGCATGGAAAGTAGATGCCCTGTCTTTCCCCTGGGTAAACCTCTCGGTCTATGCCTTTCCTCCCCTACCTCTCATTCCCAAGGTACTGATCAAAATAAAGGAGGAAAAAACAAGGACCATGCTCATAGCTCCAGACTGGCCCAGACAGCACTGGTACCCCTTTCTGAGCAGCCTGTCTACACTGCCCCCTGGAATCTTCCTCAGATTCTCAACCTCGTAACCCAGAGGGAAGGGGAATTCATGCACCCCCAACTGCAGACACTCAGTTTGGCAGCTTGGCTTATAACCTGACCCTTGACCAATCTGCCCTCCTCAGTAAACAGGTTCTGGATGTCCAAGAGGCTAGACGCCCTAGCACCAGAAAGTCATATGCAGATAAATGGAAAGGTTCAGCACCTGGATCCAGGCTAAGGGGGCCAATATGACACAACCCTCCATCCCTCTCATCCTGGATTACATAGCTGTCTTTCTCCTGTATAAAAATTCATGCCTCTGCTGTTTCCGCTCATTTTCCCACTAAGCAGCCTCTTTTTTCACACCCTCTGATCAAGCAATTCCTCAGAGGGGATAACAACTTGAGGCCCTCCCAGAAGGGCACCAACACCGGCTTGGGACCTTAATTTTGTCTTGGAAAAGCTCACCCCGCCTCCATCCGAACCAGCTTCTTCTGCAGAGCTAAAATTTATCTCCTGGAAGACAGCCTTCCTCCTGGCCATCACTTCAGCCAGAAGAGTCTCTGAGCTGCAAGCACTCATAGCAGTGGAACCTTCATCATCTTCCATGCAGACAGGGTATCCCTCAGAACTAATCCATCCTTCATACCCAAGGTGGTATCCAGTGTGGCTCTCAACCAATCCATTCATTTGCACACCTTCTTTCCTAACCCTCAAAACAAGGGAGAAAGGATTCTGCACTCTCTAGATGTGCACAGACACCTCAGATACCATCCTGACAGGGCTAAACCCTTCAGAAAATCTGATCAACTGCTTGTTAGCTTTGCTTCAGGGGCAGAGGGCAAAGCCAACTCTAAACAAACCATTTCCAAATGGATAGCAAACTGCATCCATTTCTGCTACAGGCAGCATGGCACTCCCCCCAAGGGGGTCAGGACCCACTCCACCAGTGCAGCCTCCACCTCTGCAGTATTCCTCAGAGGAGTCCCCACCCGGGGAATCCTGGAGGCTGCCACCTGGACATCTGTTCACACCTTCACCAAACATTACTACCTGTCTCTCTCTTCTAAATCCAGGGCAGGTTTTGCCTCTGCAGTCTTGCAGGGCATGCTAGCCAGCCCCTAGCTTCCTTGACTGCCTCAACCCATTTTCTCAGCTTTGGGAATCTACCCAAATGTGATGACTGCAACAGTGAAACACGAAGAACATAGTACAGTTGTGTACACTTACCATAAATGTAGACTTTCAAGTGTATTCACTGTTGCAGTCCTGGTTTCCCTCTCTCCTTCCACCTTTTTTCTTTTTGTTACCCTCCTTCCTTGTTGTTTTCCTTTCCTTACAAGGGACATCTTGTTTTTTTTTTTCCACTAGTGGGTCCTGCCACCAGAGCCTGGCCTCCTACTTTGGAGGCTCCTGACGTGTTAGGGCAAGAAAAACTGATGTAATGGCATTGGCTGCCTTCCTTTATACCACTGACATCCTGACGTCAGTCTTCAGGCGACAGCAACCGGCGCAGAAATACTGAGTCTCTGGTATTCAGGCCAGCCGAGGGCTGACTGCAACAGTGAAGACACTCAAATGGTTTACCTTTACATGTTCGAAGGTCAAATCTTCGAACCAGCTCCCGCAAACTGTAAACTGTGAAATTCCAAAATTGCAAAAAAACGAAGCTCCGAATTATGAAATGTCGCCCCCTTTTTGACCCATGGTAGCACTTGTTTCAGCGGTGGTGCATTTGGAAATGTCGAAATTCGATTATTTTACGACATTTCGGGAATTTGGCATTACAGAATTCGCATATCTGGTTTGCGGATGTGCATGTACGACCATTTTGACTTTCAAACATGTGAAGGTAAACCCACTCGAACATCTACATTTAAGGTAAGTGTACACAACTGTACTTTTTTCACCCCCTTACTCCATGGTAAAGCTGTAGCTGCTGTTTCTAAATTGTCTGATACTGATTGCTTAAATTATATTACAGTTAAAAACTGTTCATTGGAATGTTTTAAGTTAACACCTGAAGCGTACAGAAAAACGTTTTGTGAGCATAGACTCAAAGCAGATGAAAGTGTATGTGATTATATTACTGAACTAAGCACTTATTTTCATAGGTGGGTGTCAGGTCACCACTTTTCAAGGGCTGGCAGACCTTTTGGTGAGGGAACAAGCCCTTAGCACTTTGCCTGAGGACATGAGAATCTGGTTGGCAGACAGGGAATGCAACTCTGCAGATGAGTTGGGGGAAAAAGGAGATCTATACCTATCAAACAGGGTATCACTGCACAGGAAAGGGATACCCAGTGCTGCACAGGGATATAAGAGAGTCCATGATGGGCAGCCTAAATTGCCCCAACAGAGTTTGTCGGTAACAGGGAAAGCCAGTAGTTCAGGTACACGGCCAGGATCAAGGGTTAAATGTTTTAAATGCAACCAGTGGGACCATGTATCATGTAGATGTTTGTAGAAGCAAGGTGGGGAAGAAAAGGCAGGGGAATAACAGAATGCCAGTGGTAAGATGTCTGGAGACAACAGGGGTACTAAATTACCAGCAGAGTTTATATCCTATCTTGATGGATGGGAAACGGGCCACTGCCAAGAGATAGACATCCAGACATCCTCTGATATAACCATTGTGAAGCTTGCAGTGGTTAAAGAGGAGCAGTACTTGCTTGGGCAGTCCACTCCAGTCAGAGCTGTAGGAGAGATCCCATTCCAAATGCCTTTGGTCAGGGTTCACCTTGACTGAGAGAGTGGAAAAGGAAGCAGGCAAGTACAAGTAGGTGTATTTGAAGATCTTCCTGCAGATGTCTTGATAGGGAATGATTTTTAATAATACAGTACCTTGTGTGCATGCAGTGACACGCAGTCAGGCTTGGAGATAGGCATATGGTTCTGCTATCCTGGGGGAGACCCAGACACTGCACACCTGAAGCCAGGACTGGTGATGTGATTACTTCAGCGAGGGAGCTACCCTGCATCAGTGAGACTGAAGGCAACTCACAGCTGTTGGTGGGTATTGATGTTCCCTTGGACTGAGTGACTGCAAGGGCAGAGGTGAGTAGTAGTGCCCAGGCTGGCGGTGAGGCATCACTGTCAGAAGAGACCAGACTTCCTGTGGAAGGGGAGCTGGGAAAGATTGCAAAGAGAGAGTTGAGACAGGCTCATATCTGAGACCCTACACTAAAAGGCTTGAGGGAGGTAGCTATGGAGGCACCTGATTCAAAAGGAAAAGGGTAATCTGTATACTGGAACAAAAGGTTACTGTATAGAGAGTGGACCCCTGAGGGAGGTCTAGGAGGTGAGGTAATACAGCAGTTGGTAGTGCCCAAAGCGTACCGTCTGGCACTTCTAGCCATAGTCCATGACATTCCCTTTGCAGGTCATATGGGCATAAAGCGTACCAAGAGACATATTATGCAGAACTTTTATTGGCCTGGGATTTCCAGGGATGTAACAGGGTACTGCAGGACCTGTAAGCAGTCCCAAAAACTATGCAAGGCAGGGGCAAAGGTCAAAGCTCCTTTGATGGCTTTGCCTGTGATAGAGGAGCATTTCAGAGGGTAGCTATGGATATTGGGGGTCCTCTGAGTACCTCAAGTTCCACAGGGAAAAAGTATATCCTAGTGGTAGTAGAGTATGCTACTAGATACCCTGAGGCAGTGGCTCTGTCCTGCATTGAGGCAGAGAAGATGGCAAATGCTTTGCTAGAGATTTTCAGCAGGGTAGGTTTCCCAAAAGAGAAATGCTGACTGATAGAGGTGCCAATTTTATGTCAGACCTGCTGGATTGTCTGTGGGAGTGCTGTGAGGTGTAGCACCTAAAAACCAACCCTTCCACCCCCAAGACTAATGGTCTTGTGGAGAGGTTAAACTCTACACTAAAGACCATTCTATGAACATTTGCAGATCAGTTTGAGAGAGAGTGGGACAAATATTTGCCCCATCTGTTTGCTTACAGGGAGGTACCACTGGAATCCACAGGTTTTTCCCCCTTTGAGTTGCAGTATGGGCAGCTCTAGATATGATTCGTGATGAGTGGGAGAGTGAGTGTGAATCCCACATGGAGTCTGCTGTGACATATGTCCCAAACCTCAGAACTAGCTAAGGGAGCTCATGGGCTTGGCCCAGGAGAACCTGGTAGGAGCCCAACAGCAGAAAAAGGTCTGGTGTGACAGGAATGCTCGAGCCAGAGTATGCTGTGTGGTAGCAGGTGATGGTTCTCATTCCTGTCAGACACACTAAACTGCAGGCAGCTTGGGAGGGACCCTTCAAGGTGGTAAGGAAGGTCAGTCTTGTTAACTACATGGTACGACTGCTAGGGAGGAGGCAGAGGCACAAATTTTACTATGTTAACATGATGAAGCCTTACCATGATAGAAAGGCCTTTGTGCAGAGTATTTGCAGTGAGTGGCAGGAGAAGTTTGAGGGGGGAATCTGGTGACTGATCTCCTCGGTGAGGCTCAGACTGACACCTCAGTTGAAGGGGTAGCAGTGTCACAGTGGCTATCCCCTACCCAGGTTTGAGAAATCTGAGAAGTGTTACAGGAGTCTGGGAACAAGTTCACTGGGAAACCACGGTGCACCCAACTGGTACAGCACCATATGGATACAGGGCCCCAAAGACCAAAAATCAGGCCCCTTAAAGGGTGCCTGAGCAAATCAGAGAGACTCTGAGGGAGGAGATACAGGAGATGTTGGAACTAAGAGTAATACTGCTGTCCAGCAGTCCCTAGGCCTCCCCAGTGGTGCAGAAGGATGGCAGCAGCAGGTTCTGTTTGGACTACAGGAAACTAAATAGTGACACAGAGTCAGATACTTACCCAATGCCTAGGACAGATGACGCCTTATAGCAGCTGGGTGGGACTAAGTTTCTGACCACTATTGATCTTACCAAGGGCTACTGGCAGGTGCCCTTGACTCCTGATGATAGAGAGGGGTTGGCCATTGTGACTCCTTTCAACTTGTATGAGTTGACGAAGATGCGCTTAGGGATGAAAAATGCCCCACCAACTTTCCAGAGGCTGGTAGATTATATCCTAGCAGGAGCTTATGCCCTTGCTTACTTGGATGATATTGTCATCTACAACCATTCCTGGCAAGAGCACCTTCAGCATGTCAGGGAGGTGCTGGGTTGACCATTAAGCCCAGTAAGTGTCAGATGGGTATGGCAGAGGGTCCTGCCTGGGACATAGAGTGGGGAGTGGTAAGATCAGGCCAGAACCTGCCAAAGTGGAAGTCATTTAGGCTTGTCCTGCCCCTGTCACTAAAAAGCAGGCGAGGGCATTCTTAGGGACAGTGGGGTACTATAGAAAGTTTGTCTGCAGTTATAGTACTATAGCTGTTCCCTCACAGACCTGCCAAGGAAAAAACAGGCCAGATAAGGTAGTGTGGACCCCAGCATGTGCACAGGCAT
>NC_056746.1:996716760-996834260 GCF_019279795.1 Protopterus annectens | reverse complement strand
GCCTCCAGCTACACAATTGAGGTGCATTAAACTATGAATTATCTCATCACCTACGGTGCAACCCCACCAACTTTATACAGATCTCTGAATGAAGTAATTGAAAACATACATAACAAGAAGAATGTTACTAAAACAAAGTAAGAGAAAAATAAATATTGCCGCTAGCAGGGAGACCGGAAATGGTACATTTGCTGTTTAGTAACTAATGAAGCTGTTTATTATTTTTCATGCACCAATACCAGGCTGTACCTCACAAACAGAGGAATAAACCTGTGCTGGTATACTTTTAAAAGAATGAGCAGCAAAGCCCCTTTTGCTTTAGATTGGTAACTGTAGTGTTTCATAAAGATATGAATGTTGGCCAGTTCACTGTTTGGCTACACCTGTAGCTTCTTCTTTGGAGGAATGGGCTGATGTTCTTCATCTCACATTGCTGCAGTCCTTACACTAGGGTAGTCCGCTGTCCTCGGTCGGCCCGAATATCAAAGTATAAGGCTGACGTTGGTCAAGGCGCATTTGACTGACATCAGGACGTCAGGGTACAAATGCGCATGACCGACGTCATATCCTCAGTCTTTTTTGCCGCATGGTCCGATGCAGAAGCAGCGTTGCAAGTGCCGGTTGGCGTTCTGAAATTGTTCGATTTCGGAGTTTCAGACCGAGTCAAAGTTGGCTAAGTACCCGTTGGGAATATTTTAGTTTTTCTTGCCTCAGTGGTTTACGGATGTCAGAAAAAGTGAATAATTGTATTTCTTGTGGGAAACAGATACCGCATAGAGACTACCATACTTTGTGTATTCCTTGTTTAGGGCCTGAGCACGGCGTTGTTGGGTGTCGCTCTTGTGCTAGATTCAATAAGCGCACTATTAAGAGAAGATTAGATTGTGCCAGGTTAGTCTTCGGAAGCGGTGCAATTATAAAATGCCGTCGGATGCTCCGGCCCGCTTCTTCGAAGAAGCGCAAGGACAAAGCAGTTAAACCTAGGCTAGAGGAACCGTCAGTACCGGACGCCGGTTCTTTAGAGGTGTCGGTGGAGCCGGTGGTTCCACCGGAGGTTTCTTTGGGATCCCAGGGAGAGACTTGTTATTGCAGGATGTGGCCTCTCAGGAGGCAGGCCAGGCTGATGGGGCTTCTCAGGTTACTATACTCCCCTCCCTGCCTAGGGTGGTTAGGCCCTCTCCTTCTGTTTCCAAGGCTTCTCCCAGGGGCAGGCCAGGTTTAGCTTCAGTTGGTGTTACCCCTAGCTCTTCAGGAACTGTGCCCAAGAAGCATATGCTTAAAATGGCAGAAGATTTGATTACTTTGATTAGTGGTTCTATGCCCCCTCCTGATAAGAGACCTAGGGTGGGGCCTGAGCTAGGGAGTTTTGAGCAGGCTTCAGATGTTTCAGAGTCTTCGGCTGAAGACTTGCAGGAGTACTCTCCTTATTCTGATTCTGATGTGGATGATTCTACTCCTTCTGCTTCTCCTCCTGAGGATTTTTCTTTTTCAGAAACTCTTCATTCCATGAGGGAGCATTTCAAGTGGGAAGGTCAGGACTTCTCTGATTCCAGGAAAAGGCTTAGGGAATTTTTGTTTTTACCCCAGCATAGGCCTTTGGCTATACCTCCTGTTTTGGATGTAGTGGAAGATGTTTTTACAGAGGCTTCTCTTAATCCTGATTCTTTGCCTCCTGCTCCTGTTAAACCGGATAGGTATTACAGGGTGCCTGAAGCTCATAAGTATCTTTTTAAGAGTCCTAGGGCGGACCCAGAAACTGTTAGCCAGGGGCCTAAAGGTGTTAAGGCTTCTGTTGTTAAGAATCCGGTGCCTGCAGACAAAGAGGCCAGGGCCTTGGATAGATGGGGAAAGAAAGTTTATACTTCTTCCACTCTTGCTATGAGGGCTTTGAATTGCCAGTTTCACATGTTGAAATACCAAAACTATCAACTTTCACAATTGAAGTCTAAGGTTGATGCTCTGGCAGAAGGTATTGATTGTAAAGAGTTGCAAGATTTAGTACATGTTTCTGAACAGGTGGGTAAGCATTCTTTGCAATGTGGTTTTGATGCTGTACAGGCCTCGTCTAGGGTGGCTGCCACTGGGTCAGTTCTTCGCAGGCACGCCTGGCTGAGGGATCAAAATTTATCTGAACATGTTAAAACAAGGATTTTAGATGCTCCTTTACAATCTGACGTGTTGTTTGGTCCTCCTGTTGAGGCAGTTTTAAAGAAATTGGAAGACAAGGCTAAGTCTATGCAGACTGTTAAAGATTTTTTGCAGGTCCAGCCTCCAAAGTTTAGTAGAAATTGGCCTACTAAGGGGTGGATGTATCCTTCTTATGATTCCCAGTCTAGGGGTAGATCTAGACGTGGTAGGGGCAGAGCTCAGGGCTCTTTCAGGCCTAGAACAGGGAGTTCTCCTGCACAGTCTTCGGTGAGGGCAGGGGTCAGTCCTTTCGTAAACAGACCCAATGACCTACCTTTTCAGCTGCCAGAGCCTTCTCGTCTGGCAGCACCTTTGGGAGGAAGGTTGGCACTTTTCAAAGAAAATTGGAGTTTAATTACCCAAGACAGATGGGTATTGGATATCATACACCACGGTTACAGGTTTTATTTCCATACCTTGCCTCCTTTCAAAGGCATGCCAGACGTTCCTCCTCAACAAAGAATAGAGGCTCACAAGCAAGTTTCTCTGTTACTCCAAATAGGGGCCATACAGCCGGTCCCTATGCCAGAAGTGGGCCTAGGATTTTATTCTCGCCTGTTCCTAGTACCAAAGAAGGGGAACACGTGGAGACCAATTTTGGATTTATCTACCCTCAACACTTATCTGGACATTCCCAAGTTCAAAATGTTGACGTTACAGCAGCTTTTACCTCTGCTGGGCAAAGATCATTGGATGGTAACTTTGGATCTCAAGGAGGCTTACCTTCATGTTCCTATCAGACTAAGTTGCAGGAAGTATCTGCGTTTCGAGCTGGGACTTCTCACTATCAGTTCTCTGCATTGCCCTTTGGCTTATCTACTGCGCCCAGAGTGTTCACGAAAGTTCTGGCTCCAGTGATAGCTTTCTTCAGGCTAAAAGGAATACAGATCTATCCTTATTTGGACGACTGCCTGATTCTGGCTCAAGGAAGGGAAGAGCTTCTTCATCATTTGGAATATGTGATAGCAGTGCTAAGATGCCTGGGGTATTCTGTGAACGAAATAAAGTCCAGTCTAGTACCCTCTCAGGACATGTGCTTTCTGGGTGTGAGACTGAATACAGCATCCCAGATGGCCTTTTAACCCCGGACAAACAAAAGAGTCTATCCCTTTACTTCCATCAACTATCTCATCAGTCCGGGCTGACTGCAAGGACAGTCCTTCAAGCCTTAGGGTTCATGGCATCTTGTATTCTGGTGCTTCCCAATGCCAAACTGCATATGAGGAAGCTGCAATGGTATCTCAAAAATGTATGGACACAGCACTGCCAGGATCTGGACACTGTCATTCAAATAATACCTTGCATTCAAAAGGAATTTTTGTGGTGGGCTCAGGAATGTCACCTAAACAAGGGACTCTCTGTGACCCGGCCAGAGGCGAGTCAGATTTTAACGACAGATGCCTCAGACAAAAGCTTGGGGAGCTCATCTAAATGGAAAGTGGATACAAGACAAGTGGCCTGCCAGACTACAACATCTACATATCAACCTGAAGGAGATGTTAGCAGTCCAGTTTGCATTAATAGCTTTCAAGGAGTTACTTCTTCCAGGGCAGGTGTTGATTCTAACAGACAACACAACTGTCATGTGGTACATCAACAAGCAAGGGGGAACATTCTTATCCTCTATGCAGGCAAGCAATGATTTTGTGGGAGACTGCTCTCAGTTTACAGCTCAATCTTCAGGCAAGGTTTCTGCCAGGAGCACAGAACTCCTTAGCAGATGTGTTGAGCAGACGAATTATGGATCCCCACGAGTGGAAATTGGATCCTCATGTATTTCAGAAATTGACAGTGTCATGGGGAACTCCAGACATAGATCTGTTCGCTTCTCCACTAAACCATCAGCTGCCAAAGTTTTGCACAAAAGGTTTCATCCCACAGCTTGGAGAGTGGATGCTCTTTCTTTCAATTGGAGCAATCTTCATGTGTATGCCTTTCCACCTCTGCCTCTCCTCCCAAAGGTACTTCTAAAGGTCAGACAGGACAAGCCAAGGATGATTTTAATAGCTCCAGATTGGCCTCGACAGCACTGGTACCCATTACTGAGAAGTCTAGTATGGAAGCCTCCATGGCCTTTGCCTTCGATTCCACACCTGTTGTCACAGGAGGACAGCCATTTGCTCAATGTCAAGCTTCACTCTCTGCACCTAACAGCCTGGCATATTCTGTTTTGAACCATAGTGGGCCTCCACTTCCTCAGCAAGTTTTGAATGTTATTTTGGAAGCTAGAAGGCCTAGTACAAGGAAAGTGTACGCAGATAAATGGAAGAGATTTTTATTTTGGAGTGCAGCAAAAGATTTTGATGTTTCTGGGCCTAATTTGAGTGTGGCTCTTCAATATCTTACTGAGTTACTGGACAAAGGTTTGTCTTTCTCTTCTATTAAGGTTCATGCTGCAGCAATTTCGCTCACTATGATTGTGACCCACCATTGTTTTCTCATCCTTTGTTCAAGCAATTTCTTAGAGGGCAAAGAATATAAGACCCACGAAAAGCTCCTGCTCCTGCTTGGGATCTCAATTTTGTGTTGGAGAAACTCACTCTACAACCTTTTGAGCCTGCAGCTACTTCTGAGTTGAAATATTTATCATGGAAGACTGCTTTTTTGTTGGCCATTACCTCTGCAAGAAGGGTTTCTGAATTGCAGGCCCTTATGGCGGTTGAGCCTTTCTTGATTTTCCATAAGGATAGGGTATCTTTACGTACTAATCCTTCCTTTATGCCTAAAGTGGTTTCTAGTGTGGCTTTAAACCAAACTATTCATTTGCCTACTTTTTATGCAAATCCCCAAAATAAGGGGGAAAAGATTTTGCACACTTTAGATGTACACAGGCAGTTGCGATATTATTTGGACAGAACTAAAGGGTTCAGGCAGTCTCAGCAGTTGTTTGTTTCTTTTGCTTTGGGTTCTCAGGGCAAGCCTGTGTCAAAACAAACTATTTCTAAGTGGATTGGGTTTTGCATTGCTTTCTGTTATTCCCATCATGGCAAGGAGATTCCAGCTGGGATTAGGCCTCATTCCACTAGGGCTACTGCCACTTGACAGCCTTTTGAGGGAGTGGCAACCAAGGATATTTTGGAGGCAGCTACTTGGAGTTCAGTGCATACTTTCTCTAGGCATTATCACCTACCACTTTACTCTAAATCCAGGGCTGGTTTTGCCACTGCTGTTTTGCAGGGCATTTTGGCAGCTCCTGCTTCCTTGTAGTTTGGCCATCCTCCCTTACCTCTGCTTTGGGATTCTACCCAAGTGTAAGGACTGCAGCAATGTGAGATGAAGAACATAGTACAGTTTTGTACCTACCATAAATGTAGATGTTCGAAGATCCACATTGCTGCAGTCCAATTTACCCTCCCTCCTTCCCCTCTGTAGTTAGAGGTGGTTGTGTGGGTTGGGTTGTAAATATTGTGTATATTGTATATATTGTACATATAACTAGTGCAGGGGTGGTTGGTTGTTTGTTTGCTGTCTTTTGGTTTTGACCTTTATGTTTAGGGTCTTCTGACATCTGGGGCAAGAAAAGACTGAGGATATGACGTCGGTCATGCGCATTTGTACCCTGACGTCCTGATGTCAGTCAAATGCGCCTTGACCGACGTCAGCCTTATACTTTGATATTCGGGCCGACCGAGGACAGCGGACTACCCTAGTGTAAGGACTGCAGCAATGTGGATCTTCGAACATCTACATTTATGGTAGGTACAAAACTGTACTTTCAGTGACCAGGACTAATTTTAACTGAGTCATAACCACTTGTTTACCCAGTGGAACAATGAGCTTGAGCGAAGCAAATAAAAATAGCTGCTCAGGTTCACTGATGATCTTGTTTCTAGAGGAGGATGCCCATAGTTGTCTCCAGAGATCCACATAATAAAAAATCTGAAGTAGGAGATTCATTTGTCTGCAACCTGTGGGTCATGGATCCGATATCGGATCCGAACCGGCATGGTTTTCCAGCTATGGATCCGAGCTCTCAGCTCCTCCCCTCACCCATAATGCCCTGCTCTCCCTACATGACCTCAGATCTAGTTTGTCGCGCTGGTGACCAGATTGGTTTTCTTGAGCTCTTCAGCTAAGTGGTTTTCTTAAGATTTTATAGTGCTAAAATTTAATTTTTTTTTGACAGTTTTGTGTGAAAGTTTAGGTTCCCCTTTTTGGTAGTTAAACTTGTTTAGTTGTATTAATCTTTTATAATTAGTTTCCCTCCCCTCGCTGGTAGCGTAGTGTGTGTTTGGGCCTGTGTTGTGTGTCTAGTTTACTTTTACTTTTTTTACATTAGTTTAAGTAATATCTAGGCTCTTAGGATGAATGAACAACCTAAGGCTATTTTTTCGAAGTGCTCCGAGTGTGGCCATAAGCTTTCCCCTGCTGATGGCCACACTCTGTGCGTTCGATGCCTTGGGGTTGAACACCTCACTTCTGGATGTTCCATTTGTGCAGGGTTCAACCCCAGGGCATTGAAGGAGCTGAGGTCTAAGCTGGTCCTGGTGGGACTTTTGCCCCCGGACTCGGCTCCGACCTCCGCTCCTTCGGGGGGTACCGTGTCTACGGTTCCCTCCTCTCCGGCTCCCCCTCCTCCTCCTGGGACTCAACCTCCCTGTAGTGGTTCGGAGGAGAGGGAAGCTAGAAAGAAGGACCGGAGGGAGAAGCACCATAAGCGGCGGGCCGAGACCTCTGTGTCGGCCCCGCCTGCCAAGCGGGCTTCTCCTCCGGCCTCCCTGTCTGCTGGTTCTCCCCTCCTCGGCTCCTGTCACCCGTTTGCTTTTCACCGGGACCTGAGGAGGAGGAGACCCGATCTCCGTCGAGGCTATCCAGGAGGCACTCAAGGCCTACCTCGGTAGCCTCGTCGAGATCGACTTATAGTTTATCGGACGCTGATCTGGACCGGATGATGAGAAGGTTCATCCAGGCCCAGATGCAGATGGGAGTGCTCTTGCCTCCCCCCCCTCTGGGGGGGAGCTCGACCCCTTTCTTTAAACCTATAGCTCCTTCTCCGACCCGCTACCCAGGTTCGGAGCAGTTGGAGCCGAGCAGCTTCGGAGCCGGGGGTGGGTCGGCGCCCATAGTACTCGGTACTTCGGATCCGACCCTGCCCTCGAGTGCTTCGGATCTGACCTCTCGGAGCCTGGATCCGAGCTTCGGATCCGGGGGGATCAGTGCTCCTTCGGCGCCGTCTGTGTCGGAGCGCACTATCCCCTCGGATCCGAGTGCTTCGGCGCCGGCTCCTATCCACTCCTCGGATCCCAGGGGGAGCCGATTGTCGGATCCTTTGGTCGAGGTCGGCTCCCCCTCGGCTTTTGATGTAGTGGAGAGGGCCCTGTTGAGGGTTTCCGGACCCCCGGCACTTGCTTCGGCTCCGTCCCGCGCTCCATCTGCACTGGACCAGGCTTCCACCATCCGGCCATTGGGACAGCCCGCTCCTTTGCCCCAAGTTGTTCCTTTGGGACAGGTCACTGCTTGCGAGGAGTCCTCTGACAGCCCCCCGGAGGATGCCCCCCGCAAGCATACGTGCAAAAGGAGGCACATAGACTCCCCCGAGTCTCTCAAAGAAGACACGGACTTGGAGGAAGGGGAAGGCTCCCCAAGATCACCCCCTGAGGATGTCTCATTTGGAGACATCATGGAAATGCTCCGCATAAGGGGGGGGTGGTCTGCCCCCAAGTCTTCCTCGGACGAGTCCGTGTTCTTGGAGGCATTTGAAGCGGGCCCGTCTACCTCTTGGCTGTCCCCTCCTGCCGACCCCCTGGTGGACCTCATTACCACCAGGGCATGGAAGGAACCGGACACCGTGGAGCCAATCCCAGAAAGGCCCGACCGTATACTCAGTCCCCCGGCTGACCGTGCCCATTGGAGTAAGGGGCCTCCGGTAGATGCCATGTTGACGGCGGCTGCCACCAAGAGGGAACTTGCTCAGGAGAGTCCCTCAGTCCATCCCCCGAGCAAGGAGTCTCAAAAGATGGACCGCTTGGGGAAGCGGATGTTTAGTTCAGCGACCTTCTCAGTAAGGGCGCTGAACTACCTGGCACATGTGATTAGGATGCAGCGCGATCTTATAAAAGAATATGCTGCATCCCCCCCAGAGTCCATGTCGGAGGAGGACAAAGTGTTGCACTCCACCCATATGGCCACTCTCAGGTCCGTCACTAATACCTCTATGCGGCTACTGTCCCATGCTACGGAAGGTGCCGCTAGAGCGGCAGGGGCAGGCCTAGTTACCAGACGTCAGGCCTGGCTCCGTCATTGCGATTTCACGGAGCCCTTTAAGGCGTCATTTGCGAATGCCCCCTTCGATGGTTCTGCCCTCTTTGGCAAAACTGTTCGTGATACCTTGACCCAGAGCGAAAAGGACGGGAAGACGCTGTCTGCCGTCGGAATCCGCTTCTCTGTGCCCCAGAGGCCCTATTCTAGGAACCAAAAGGGCCAGAAGAAGATGTGGTTGCAGAAGTCGCAGCAATCCCAACCCGCTCCGGACAACCAGTCCTTCCATGGCAGAGGAGGACAGGAAGGATGCCGCCCCAGGGGCAGAGGGGCTCCCAGGAACTTCGGGTCCAGAGAACCCTTCTCTGAACGGCCCGCGCAGCAGCCCTGAAGGGTTGCCCGGCTGCTCCACTCTGGAGGCAGTCGGGGGACGTTTTTCGGAGCACCTAGCGGCATGGGAGTCCATAACATCAGACCGCTGGGTCCTCCAGATCATATCCAGAGGATACCGTATCCCATTTCGTCACATGCCAAAATTGAAGTCCCTCCCCGACGTTCCACCCGGTCAGTGGGAGGCCGCTTTGGCAGAAATTGGCCATCTGCTAAAGAAAAGAGCCATCCAGCCCGTCCCTCCAGACCAGATCGGATCAGGGTTCTACTCCAGGTTCTTTTTAGTGCCAAAAAAGACGGGGGATCTAAGTCCAATTTTAGATCTTTCACTCTTGAACCTGGCAGTTCCCAAGGAGAAATTCCGAATGGTTACGTTGCAGTCTATTCTCCCCCTTCTGGGAGAAAACCACTGGATGTGCTCCATAGACCTCAAGGATGCGTACTACCATATACTAATGGACAGGAGCTCCGGGAGGTTTCTCCGCTTCCGGCTGGGAGCCAGTCACTACCAATTCCGGGTCCTTCCCTTTGGTCTCACCAAAGCCCCCAGGGTGTTCACCAAAGTATTAGTAGTGGTAGCGGCCCACCTGAGGCTTCAGGGGGTGCAGGTCTTTCCTTACCTGGACGACTGGCTTCTCACCGCCCCAACAAGGCATCTACTATTATTGGCGCGAGACTCCTTTCTCCATCTTGCTCCCCGTCTGGGCATCACAATAAATATAGAGAAATCCAACCTAGCACCCATGCAGTTCATAGATTTTATAGGTGCCAGGTTAGACACGAGACGATTAAGAGCCTTCCTCACTGCAGACAGAATTCAGAATCTGCAGCTCCAGGTGCGGGCCATTCTCCACTCCAGCTCAGTTCCGGCGGAGTTGGTCCTGAGGGCTCTAGGGTCCATGGCGGCAGCGATAGCGCTTCTTCCTCTCGCCAGGTTCAATATGCGCATCCTTCAATGGACACTCCTAGTTCAGTGGTCGTATCTTGCTCTTCCTATGCATCATCCCATTGCGATCAGCAAGGCTTGCAAGCGGTCCCTCCTGTGGTGGCTACACTCTCCAGATCTCCACGGAGGCCGCCCCTTTTGTGCTTCTCCCCCTCTCGCCACGGTGACCACGGACGCCTCCCGCCTTGGGTGGGGGCATTTTGCAGGCGGACGGTCCAAGGCACGTGGAAGCGATTCAGAGACCTTACTGCATATCAACGTTCTAGAGATGAGAGCAGTGCTCTTAGCGTTGCTAGCACTTCAGGCCTTTCTTCCCTTGGGAACAATTGCGATTCAGTCGGACAACATGTCTGTCGTCTGGTATATCAACAAGCAAGGAGGAACCAGGTCTTACCCTCTTTGTCGAGAAGCCATGAGAGTGTGGGAATGGGCAATCTCCACCAACCGCTTTCTCATAGCAACGCATATTCCGGGTCGGTCCAACATCCTTGCGGACAAACTCAGTCGCACCATTCTCACCCCTTACGAGTGGTCTCTCAATACTCAGGTAGCGGAACGCATCTTCGCACGGTGGGGAACTCCTTGTTGCGATCTTTTTGCGTCTCCCTCAAACACCAAGTGCGACAGTTTTTTCGCTCTAATACCTCCTCCCGGAGGTACCCCAAGAGCTCTGGTGCATGCTTGGCCACCCGGTCTTCTTTATGCTTACCCCCCCTTGCCTCTGATGCTCCAAGTTCTCCAGAAAGCCTCTCGGTTGGGGTGCAGAATGATTCTCATTGCCCCATTTTGGCCTCGACAGATCTGGTTACCTTTCCTAAGGTCTCACTCAGTGAATCCTCCTTGGATTCTAGATCCCATTCCGGATCTGATATCTCACCCATCCCATCTATCAACCCCGAATCTGGACAACCTGAAGCTGACTGCTTGGCTGCTCCAGTTCCACTCCTGATCAGGACTCCTGGTATTTCGTCCCCAGTTAAGTCCATCCTGGTGGCGGCTCATAAACCATCCACCAGGAAAGTTTACCGCAGCAAGTGGAAACGGTTCTCCTTGTGGGCGGAGCGGCAAGGTCTAAACCCCTTCACAGTTCCCCTTCCACTGGTGCTTGACTTCTTAACCACTCTTTTTAATGATGGTGCCAGCAGTTCCACGGTCAAAGTACAACTTGCGGCAATTTCTCATTATCATATTGGTCACGAATCCAGTCCTCTGATGTCTGCCAAATTGTGTAAGATTTTCCTGAAAGGTACTTTTCTTCTCAGGCCCCCTGTAAAGCAAGTGATTCCTCCTTGGGACCTTTCTTTAGTCCTTCAGGCCTTGACCGCTCCCCCCTTCGAACCGGCGACGGTAGATCTGAAATTCTTATCTTTCAAGACGGCCTTTTTAGTAGCCATTACCTCGGCCAAGAGAGTTTCAGAACTTCAAGCCTTATCAGCCAAGCCTCCTTACTTGGTCTTTCATCCGGACCGTGTATACCTCAGGACCAACCCGTCTTTTCTTCCTAAGGTAGCTTCTGAAGCAAATATTAATCAATCCATTAACCTCCCTGTTTTCTTTCCTAAATATCAAAACAAGGGTGAATACAAGCTTCATTCCTTAGATGTTCACAGGCAACTTAGATTTTATCTAAACAGGACAGCTGGTCATAGGCAATCCAACCAGTTGTTTATTTCCTTTGCTAAATTTAATTTGGGCAAGCCAATCTCTAAAGTCTCATTATCACGCTGGATTTCGCAGTGCATCTTACTGGCTTATCAAGCTTCTGGAAGGCCGCGGAGGGAGTACATGCCCATTCAACCCGGTCAGTCTCTACCTCGGCGGCCTTTAAGGCTAGGATTCCTCTGGATGATATTTGTTCAGCAGCCACTTGGGCTTCATCTCATACCTTTATTTCCCACTACAAGTTGGATATTACATCTAGGGGTAGAGCATCCTTTGGCTCCGGTGCTCGGAATATCCTTCCATGATGGCGCCCAAGATTCAGGTAGCTGGGGACTCTGTCCCACAGGTTGCAGACAAATGAATCTCCTACTTCAGATTTAGAAGTTATGTACTCACCATAACGTTCCATCTGAGTAGGTGTATTCATTTGTCTGCAACCATCCCGCCCTCCTATCCCCCTGGCCTTTTCAGTTTCCTGCATATTATGTGTTACCCTTTTCAGGGTGTTCATGCTGTTGGCAAACTCGATCTGAGGTCATGTAGGGAGAGCAGGGCATTATGGGTGAGGGGAGGAGCTGAGAGCTCGGATCCATAGCTGGAAAACCATGCCGGTTCGGATCCGATATCGGATCCATGACCCACAGGTTGCAGACAAATGAATACACCTACTCAGATGGAACGTTATGGTGAGTACATAACTTCTAATTTCTTTCTCCAGAATTCTGAAGATGAAGATAAAACAGAAGTAGCTGATTTTTCTCATTAACTGTGAAATCATACATAATCTTAAGCATAAAACAAGAAATAATATTATTGTTATTAAAAAAACTAAGTCTTTATAGACGGCAGTATATAGTTCAGTGCACATCAAAGCTTCAAAGGAATATAGGGAAGCTGGATTAAGAGAGGATTTTTGAAAGTTTCCAAGTTCTAATGCAAAGCAGGAACCAGAATCATTTTAGGAAGGCTAAAATGGGGAATTCCCTTCAAAATCAGTTTGAAAATAGGAAAAGAAGCAAGGAACTGTTTGTTTGGTAAATAAGTTGACAAAGACTAACCAGAGTAGTATCCTTTGTTAGAGAAATAAGAAAGCCTAAAGCTGAACAAGCAAGACTAACACTGTAAAAACAGCAAGCATAACTGCTACACAAAACAAATCTTTTCCACTTGACAGGTACGATTGTGTATATTATAGTTTTCGTATTTTATGCAATATCCTGGTAACTCCTGAATAAATCAGAGAGAGGCATGACTGAGTTGGAGGGGAATATGTAATCCGGATCATAGGAGGTTAGTAGGCTAATCCCCCAGGGCCCTTACAAGCCTAGCCAAGTTCAACCCATGTTCCCAAGGGTGTCTGGTTCAAGCAGACACTAAAATCAGCACCTGTTGCCCCTCTCCAGAAGGAAAACAGGTGGAACCCCTGGGGTGAATTTCCAGTTACCCATCCAGTTGTCCAAATTACGCTTAAATAGAGTCAATGAGAGGTTTTGTTTAACATGAAGAGGAAGCTTATCCCCAAGGTGAGACAACCTCTGTGAGACAAATCTGTCTCTCCAGCATGTTTTGCTGATGTCACATACTAGGTTAAGGTCCTTTGAGCGAGTGAGCCTTGTGCCATTTGACTTGGAAATATGCAGCATTTCCATTAAAGCTGGGTCAGAGATTGCTGTATATGCAAGGCACAGGTCACCTCTGATCAGTCTGTATGACACAGAGTAAAGTGACAGTGATTTCTGTCTGTCCCCATAAGACAGATCTTGAAGACCCTGAATTTTCTTTGCAAGGAACCTTTGTCATCTCTCCAGTTGCTGCAGGTGTTTGGAAAGGAACATATCAAATGGAGCATTGTACTGTATTGTTGGCCTGACGAGGGAAGAGTACAGGGGGTTATAACCTCTTTTTTTTTCTGGAGGCAATGCCCTTACATATGAGATGAGTAATATAAAATGCCCTTCTTACCACTGTGGAGACATGGTGATCGAAGTTAAGGTTGCTATCGACCTGTGTGCCCAGATCTTTTACCACTGACTGTGTGCTTGGGGTATTGCTATTGACGTGGTAGTTTGCAGGAACATTACCCTTGCCTAAGGGGATGATGGCGCATTTTTTGCATTAAGTTTAAGACCATGACTTTGGCACCAGTCATTAGTCAGCATAAGACCTTCTTGCAGGATGTTGACATCGCTATGGGTTTCGGTGATCGTTCCTAATTTGCAGTCGTCAGCAAAATTTGTCAGCCATAGTCCTTTAATTTTAAGGCTTGTACTTCGGAGAAGTAGATTCCGAACAGTAGAGGTCCCAGAACAGATCCTTGTGGAACACCACTGGTTACGGGTCTGCTGGAGGAGGTGGAGTTCCCTATTCTGACCGTATGAGTTCTATCGAGACAGTTTGCAACCCACCTGACAGTATATGGGTTGATACCCAGCTGGGTGAGTTATCAATGATGCCTGAGTGGGGGATTGTGTCAAAGGCCTTGGCTTAGTCTAGGTGGGCTGTATGCACAAATTTGCCCTCATCTAGGGCTTTGGTGACAGTCTCAGAGAATTCCACCAGGTTTAACAGGCATGATCTTCCCATGACAAAGCCAAACTGGGTAGGGTCGAACGTTTGTAAATTTCCTATATCTTTGTTAATAAGGTTCATGATGATTCATTCCATGGCCTTGCAGATAAGGCTGGGCAGGCTAATAGGTATATACTTCCCAGGGTCCGTGGATGCACCCCCTTTGTGCAAAGGGATGACTGTAGCTGGAATGAAGCCAGAGTTTAGGCTATGATTGAAAAGCGTGCCCAATGGTGATGCTAATTTCTATTTTAACCCATGTAGAACACATCCCAGGATGTTGTCTGTTCCCACAGAGGCTGTATTTTTGGCTTTGGAGAGTGCATTTAAGACCTGCTCCTCGGAGATGCAAGGTGGGTACAGGTGTTAGGGATGCTTTGGGGGGTATATGTCGTGGGGACAGGGGAACAAAGGTTTCACTGAACCTGTCAGTCAGCAGGTTTGCTATATCCACAGGTTCCGTATATGTAGTACCATTAACTATGAGTTCAGCGCAGATCTGGGCCTTACCTTTGAGGTTATGGATGTAAATAAAGAATGCCTTGTCGCTATCCTTAGTTAGGGAAGCTAATTTGGATTCATAGTTAGCTTTGAAGGAAATCACTAAGAGTCTTATTTGCTTGTTTAAGTTGAGGAGGGAGTATTTCCAGTTTTAAGACTGCTCGTTCCTACTCATAGACAGCAATTTCTTTCCCCTGTTGTATACCTATTAATGGCAGTTGTCCATCAGGCAGGTTTGTTTTTCCTTGAAGATCTTGATTTGGTTCAGGTATGGCAGAGTCAATACAATTGTACAGGTTCTCGTATAAAGCATTAGTGTATAACTCAGCATAGGTGTCTGTTCCTTTAGTGAGGGAGGGGCTATGAAGCTATTTGTGCAGTCACATAAGAGGTTGTAATTGGCCTTGGAGAGGTTTTTTAGTCTAGTTGTTGCTAAGGAGGAGGGACTTGTGTTATAGTTACTTCTAGCGAGACTGATTTGTGGTTGCATCTTACCAGGGATGGCCACACACTGGGGTGGTGCAGCGGTCCCCCATGTTGGAGAGCACCACACCAAGGATTTTTGAACCCCTTGTGGGTGTGTCAACCAGTTGGTCCAGGACATTAGAGTTAACGAAGTCCAGGAACCTTCGCGCAAGTGAGTAGGTATAATTTACCCAGTTAGTAGATGAGTAATTAAAGTCGCCCAAAACCAGGATGTGCGGTTGTATCTTGATTGACTCAAGTAGATCCAAGTAGGCTGAGTGGATGTCCTGATTCTTGGAAGGGGTCCTGTAGCTGACAATGACCCGAAGAGGAGTCTTGCTTACAGTCAGTTGCACCTGAAGTAATTCAAGGGAATTGTGCTGTTTAACCAATCTAGGGGTGTATTTATCTTTAATGAATATTGATACACCACCTCCTCTAGTTCTCACACTTTCAGTTTGTGGTCTGAATGTGTGGAAGGAAATGCAACCTGGTATAACTTGGATGCTATCTGCCACCTTGAACCAGGTCTCAGTGACTGCACAAATGTCAGCATCTTTCAAGGTGAGGACTGCTGCCAGCGAGTGCAGCTTCTGATAGATTCCTAACATTTAGCAGCATAACCTTGAGGTTATTTTTAGAGGGTATTACGTCAGGAATTTTGTTTCTGTGACATTGCCTATAAAAGGCACTAAAGGGGTGGCAAGAGCCTTAGCCAATCACCGAAATCCCAGGGGTGACAGATGAAGACCATCTCTGGCAAAGCATTAAGGTCTGTCAGCTGTGTCATCTCAGGCTGACAGATACTGGATCCCCTTTGAATGACACCAGAAACTAACCCAGTTGTTGAAGTCAATCATTTTTTGTTCGTATTGAGGTATCATCCTAGGAGAAGGTAAAATGCTGCTTAAGGTTGGGGACATACCTGCCTGAGACACATAATCAGAGAGCTTAGTCATGTTTTTCTTCATATAGTCCAGTCTCAAGTCATTCACACCAACATGGACTATGATGGAGTCATAACAGTGCCTGTTGTTGAGATACTTGAGCGCATGTGTGATATGATGGATCCTGACAGCTGATCGTGACTTTGTCCTTATCCAGCCTGGAAAGTTTATCCTGGTAGGAGTCCTTTGCGCCTTTAAAATCAGATCAAGTCTCTTTCCATTTGTTTTTTGATTAATCTTTTTGGTAGAGTGGACTTCTTGTGTTAGAAGGTGCTGTCTTGGAAGGTTAATTTCTTTGAAACTTTGGAATAGGTTAAAGAAAACATCTAAAGCCCCTGCATAATTTTAACCCTTTCTTCCATTTTTTTAATTTTTGTTGGAGGGGGGCTTTTCTGTGGGAGTATCCAGAAGCTTTGATGTTATGTTGTCCTATCTCACCGTAATTCTTGATGGTTGGCCGGTTCCGACTCGGCCAAATACAAAAGCTCGAGAGCTTCCACTGGCTCGAGGCCAATTGCTATTCCGTGATGCATCTGGTAAAATCCCCAGATCTCATTTGCCACTCAAGCGACAGGGATGTCTTCTAACTGGCTTGTTGGCTGAGTAGAATTTATTTCACTTTTCTACAGTTTCTTGTCAGTTTTTTCTTCTATACTGTGCGATAGTGTTTGATAAAACTCCTTTAGTCCTCCTGTGTGTGTTTTTTCCCCTTTGTTTCTGTGAGAGACCCGTTTAAGTTAGAGGGCTCTCAGTGGCCCGTTTAACTTAGAGAGCCACTTCTCATCCCTGTGCCTTCCTTCCTTGGAGATTCCGTTTATGTTAGAGGATTCTCCATCTTTGTGTGTGTGTGTGTGTGTGTGTGTGTGTGTGTGTGTGTGTGTGTGTGTGTGTGTGTGTGTGTGTGTGTGTGTCTGTGTCTGTGTGTCTGTGTCTGTGTGTCTGTGTCTGTGTGTCTGTGTCTGTGTCTGTGTGTCTGTGTGTGTGTGTGTGTGTGTGTGTGTGTCTGTGTGTTCCAGTGATAGTTTTTACTGTCTAGTAGTGGTTACATCCATCCTCTGACGTTTTTTTCGTATACCTTTCTGCCGAAAGCGTTTTGGGTATGTATTGCTGTGGTGTTAGTAGTTCAGTAGGCTCCAGTTTTCTTTTGGATCAGTTTAGTTACTGTGTGTTAATTTAGTGATTAAACCCATCCTTTGACGGCTCTCCTTTTTCTTATAGCTTTCTGCTGACAATTAATCTGTGTGCATTTCATCTTATTGTGTGTGTTAGTAGTTAGTAGGCTTCTGTTTTTTCTAGGAGCATTTTATTTTTAAAAGTTAGTCTAAAGTTTCCTTTCTTATGTGGGTTATATTTAGTTCGTGAGATATGTAGAAGGAATGGAAAAAGAACATAAGGAACACAGGCAGTATGGTTTTAAGAAGTGTGATCAATGCACTCAAAAGATGTTGATCACAGATGGGAACACCAGTTGTGTATATTGTTTGGGTGCCATCCACTTACAAGACCCTTGCACTATTTGCCATGGGTTCATCAGCAGGATCCTTCAAGAGCATAGAAATAAATTGATGGTCAGGAGTTTGTTAAAAGGTCCTTTCCAGGAATCCTTGGAAGCTGCTCAAAGCTCCAAACCTTCTTCAGGTTCCAAATGACATGCTGTCTCAGCTCCAGCTTCAGAGCCTCCTAAAGACATTGCTGCTTCGGGAACTGAGGGTTCTCGGTTCCAACAAAACAAAATCTACCTCTCCGGCCCCATCTGTATCCTCAGAGCTGGTAGAGTTACCAATTAGGAGACGGTCTCCTGTGTTGGAGCCGATATCTCCGACATTGAGGTTGCCCATTTTGGAGAGGGCCAGATATCCTTCTTTGTCCTCCTGTTCCTCCAAGAGTTTATCTGAGGATGGTGTTGAGCAGGTGGTGAAGAGATTGTTAAGACTCTGGCACTGGCAAAAATGTTATCATCCCTGACCCCAAAGGACTTGGGACCATCCAAGACACGGTCTTCAATTCACCTCCGACCCCGTTCATGGCTTCGGAGCCAGAGAGTTTGGATCCAATAGTAGTGGAACCGTCGGTACCAGGACCTCCTTCAGGATCATCGGTTCCAGCTTCTGCTCCATCTTCAGGTCTATCGGATCTGTAAGAGTCTAGGAGCCGACGCTCACCCGTCTGGTCCGGGGAGGGGAATCGAGGCGAACAGTTGTCCGAGCTGACTCTACCCCTCGGTGAGGTTGAGCTCAACTCCTACATTGGCTTCGGAGCCACCCGCTCCGCCTTGGAGTCGATCCTCAGCATCTTCGGAGCAGAGGGTCTCTTCGGTTCGGACTGATGGGGCTTTCGAGCTGATGGAGAGACTGCTGTCATCTCAGACAGCTCCACTCTCGGAGCCATCTTCTCTTCCCTCACAGGTGCTGGTGTTGCTCTCTTCTACACCCACTTCCCCCAAACATATAGATCCAAAGCCCCAGGCAGGCCCTGCAGGCAGCTCTGTCTCCTCCGAAAATTCTCCAGACTGTCCCTCTGAGGAATTCTCTTGGAAGAGACTGTGCAAGAGGAAACACATAGACTCCCCTGAGTCAGTTACATCAGACACCAATCTGGATGAGTCTGAATGGTCCACAAGGTCAACCTCTGAGGATGTCTCCTTTGCTGACATCCTTGAGATCCTGAAACAGAGGGATGGCTGGAAGCCCACCAACCCTTCAGAGAATGAATCGGTGTACATGAAGGCTTTTGTATCTCGCCCTTCCACCTCCTGGGTGACTCCCCCCTACAATCAATTACTTAATGTGATATCACGTAAGGCCTGGACTTCCCCGGATACAGTAGAACTGGTTCCGCTGAGGCCCAACAAATGTATTACAGCCTCTACTGAAAAAGAGTTTCTTAACAAAGGAGTCTCTGTAGATGCGATGGTGGTAGCGGCAGCCAACAAAAAGGAGATATCGGAGACCTTCTCATCTGTTCATCCTCCCAACAAAGAGTCACGGACTATGGACAGATCTTGCAAACTTACCTTTTCTTCATTGGACTTTACCCTACGGTCACTGAATTACCTGACCCATTTTACAAGGCTTCAAAGGGATCTCCTCAAAGAGCTAGGAGATGCCCTCCAGGGTACTGCAGCTTCTGGGACTGCAGACAGTTTCTTTGCAGCTCTCCACCCTCAACTCGATTGTCATCTCCTCCATGAGACTGATTTCATATGCAGCTGATGGAGTGAGCAGAGCAGCAGCCGCTGGAATTTCCCTAAGGCAACATTCCTGGATGCGTCTTTGCAGTTTTGCCGAGCCCTTCAAGTCTTCCTTCACCAACACCCCTTTTGATGGTTCATCCCTTTTTGGACACAAGGTAAAAGATACTTTAACCAGGTGCGAGCAGGATAGGGAAACCTTGTCTGCCATGGGAGTCCATTTCTCCACCCCATCTAGACCTTATCCCAAAGGTCAGAAGCGTGGGAAGATGTGGTTCCACAAGTCCCAAAAAGGTTTCTCTGACACAAGTGGTGACACTTTCCCCAGGGGCAGAGGGGGAGGTGCTAATGGAAGATGCCGATCTCGCGGCAGAGGGGGTCCGCAGAATCAGGGAGACAGAGATGTGTTCTCTGGGAGGGCCTTCCAGCACTCCTGAAAGGAGGCCTGCCTGCTTTTCTCTGGAGGCAGTCGGGAGACATTTATCACTGTACCCAAATGCCTGGCTAGAGATCTCCCAAGACAAATGGGTACAGACAATCATATCCAGAGGATATTACATCCCATTTTCTACTCCCCCTTCTATAGTCCTTGCCAGACATTCCACCCAGTCAAAAGGACTACGCAACACAAGAGATACTCAAGTTGCTAGAAAAGAGAGTCATCCAAGATATCCCCGCAGACCAGATTGGATCCGGAACTTACTCAAGGTTCTTTTTAGTACCAAAAAAGACAGGGGACTATTCTGGAGTAGTATTTAAAGTTCCGGATGGTGACACTGCAGTCAATATTTCCCTTTATAGGGAAAGATGATTGGATGTGCTTGATAGATCTCCAAGATGCGTATTACCACATAAAAATGGGCAACCGGTCCAGGAGATGTTTGTGCTTTCAGCTTTGAGCCAATCACTATCAGCCTCACTACAGCCCTCAAGAGTGCTCACCAAATGCATGGCAGTGATCACGGCTCACTTGAGACGTCAGGGATTCCGGGTGTTTCCATACCTAGACGACTGGCTCCTAACAGCCCCCACCAAGCATCTACTTTTGCAGGTGAGGGACGAAACAATGCTTCTTTGGGCCAGACTAGGCATTACAGTAAACTTAAAAAAATCTGCATTGTTGCCTTCACAGCATATTATTGTCTTAAGCGTAGAACTAGACTCAAAGCAGATGGTGGCAAAACTTACCTCTGAGAGAATTCAGTCCCTTCATCATCAAATCAAGATACTGATATCAGGAAGAAGGGTTCAAGCCAAGGTTGTGTTACAGGTTCTGGGTACCATGGCAGCCACAATTCTGTTAGTTCCCCTAGCTCATCTGCACATGCAGGTTCTACAATGGTTACTCTTTGCCCAATGATCCATGCAGGATTTGCCTCTTTCACACCAGATAATCAAGGAGTCCTGCAAGAAAGATCGTTTCGGGAGGTTGCAGACGGAAAGTTGTACCTAGGCCACTGTTTTGTTTTTCTACAACCAATAGCAGTACTGACCGCGGACACTTCCTAGATCAGGTGGGGGGGCATTATCTGGGAATGACTGTCCAAGGGGCAAGAACATGAGAACCACTTGCACATCAGTGTCCTAGAGATGAGAGCGGTGCTGTATGCATTGCAGGCACTTCAAGACTCTCTTCCAATAAGAACAGTTGCAATTCAAACTGACAATATGTCAGTGATATGATACCTAAGCAAGGAGGAACCAAATCGTACCCCCTATGTCTAGAGGCACAACAAATATGGCAATGAGTGATTGCTTCTCAACATTTTCTGATAGCAACACATATCCTGGGGAACTCCAACATGATAGCGGACAAACTCAGCAGAGCAATTCTGTTGCCTCATGAGTGGTCTTTCAAACCAAAAGTTGCGTAGATCTTCCAGAAATGGGGCCAGCCTTGCTGCGATCTTTTTGCCACCTCCATGAATGCCAAATGCAGCAGCTACTTTGCCATCATTTCCCCCTTCGGGGAAGTCACTAAGGGAGGCACTTGCCCATGATTGGCCCCCCAGGACTACTCTGTGCTTTTCCCCCATTCCCCTTAATACCCAAAGTACTTCAGAAAGCCAGCACATTGAAAAGCACTGTGATTCTCATTGTACCTTACTGGCCTCAACAAGTTTGGTTCCCCTTTCTCTGGACTCGTTTACTGGAGGAACCGTGGATTCTGGACCCAGTTCCGGACGTTTTGGACTCACTCATCGCGAGCGTTCCATCCGTCCATCCAGACAATTCCATGCTTATCCAGTGTTACAAGTTTTCCCCTGCACATATCTTGGTCTCTTCCCACAAACTGTCTACGAGGAAACTATATTCAAGTAAATGGAAAAGATTTTCATGTTGGGCTGTTAAACACAATATAGAACCTTTTACAGCCCCTATTACTGCAGTTCTAGAATTTCTCTCTAAGCTTTTTGACTAAGGAGCTGCAGCAGCTACTATCAGAGTTCAGCTGGCAGCTATCTCTAACTTTCATACTGGCGAGATAGTAATGCCTATAATGTCTCACAGGTTAAGTAAGGCCTTTCTGAAAGGTACGTTCTTACTCAGACCCCCGATCAGGGAACCTCCAGCTCCTTGGGTCCTTAATTTTGTGGTGTCTGCATTGGTTTTGCCACCCTTTGAGCCCCCACAGCATCTTGTGATATGAAGTTTTTATCCTGGAAAACTCTTTTTATGATAGCTATTACTTCTGCCAGACGGGTGTCGGAACATCAAGCTGTCTCTATACGCCCACCTTATATAGTTTTTCACATAGACAGAGTATCATTAAGAACTAATCCCTCCTTTCTACCCAAAGTTTGTTCAGAAAATAATCTAAATCAGTCCATAGATTTGCCTGTGTTCTTTCTGAATTATACAGACAAGGCCGAATATAGATTACATCAATTAGATTTATTTATTTATTTATTTAAATTTGTTGACCGGGAGTGTCCGACTGGACGTACGTCCATTTTCAGCGGAGGCCCGGGGAGAAAAGCTCCACAGTAAAATAGACAGTTACATTGGATTACATAGCGATTAACAATTTAACATAGCAATTACTTACAACATATTTACAGATGAAGAACATAGTACATCAGTAGACAACTAGAATCTTTATATGTGAAGTACATAACAGACATTAACAAATGTTACAATGAGAAGTTCCTGCTGTATAATAAGTACTAGGCTTATGAGCATCTGAGCTTGCTATAATCAAGGTAGTTAGTGGAGTGGAAAGAAAGGTAGTGGTTGGATGGGGTGGATGATATTAGAGTGGGAGTTGCAAGGGCATAGCCAGCATGTTTTAGGTGCTTTTAGTAAAGTTTTGAAGTGGGTGCATGATGGTACAGAGGTAATTGTGGGTGGGAGTGAGTTCCATAATTTGGCTATGGCACAAGAGAATAGTGCTTCACCAGCAGAGTTATTGGCTTTAGTGATCTGCAATTGATTTTTGTTGCTGGATCTTAGTGGTCTGGCGGTGCGATTGTGTTGGAGTAGATTCTGGAGGGATGGGACATTTAGTGGATGGTTTACTAGTTTGTGGGAGAGTGAGAGTTGATACCACTGAAGGAGGTGAGGGAGTTCAAGCCAGCCCAGATGTTCATCGTGCATACAGCTGCAGTCATAACAGATGGGTTCTCCTGCCGTCAGGCAGGTCCTCGGTTGGCCAAAGTCTAGGTCTGGCTTCGGTTGTCGTCGCTTCTTCCCTGACGTCAGTGCGACAGGGGTATAAAGGAACCAGCCAACGCCATTTTCTTCAGTCTTTCTTGCCGCGCGGTGCCCGAAGCAGAAGCAGTTCGCAAGTGCCGGTCGGCCAGCTCCTGAGATTACGAAAATTTGGAAACCGAAGTCTTTTTAAAAGCTAAGTACCCCGTTGGGGAAACTTTTCTTGCCTCAGACCGATGTCAGACAAAGTTAATAATTGTATTTCTTGTGGGAAGCAAATACCGCATAAGGATTTCCATTCCCTCTGTATTCCTTGTTTAGGCCCAGACCACGACATCTCGGTCTGTCGCTTTTGTGCTACATTCAACAAACGCACTATTAAGCGTCGGGCGGAGTTCGCCCAGCATTATTTTGGGAAAGCATTTAACTATACTATGTCGTCGGATACTCCGACTCCGGTTTTGTCAAAAAAAAACACAAAGTCAAGGACCTACTCTCGAGGTCCGCGGCCTCTACCGACACCACGCCAAAGCCTACTACACGTGGTCCAGTTCTCAGCGAGGCGCCTACGTAGCCCCTGATTACCGACGACACATCTTTGGCGGTGTCTCCTGTGCCCGAGGTCACAGGCTCCTCGGCCCACACCCCGACTACAGATACCGAAGCCATTCTTGGCGTTGAAACACAGAATGTGGACAGGTCCACCTCCACTCAAGGTGTCTTCAGACCTTCCTCTTCTTTCTCCATCAAGGCTTTCACCAAGTCTAAAGCAACCATGCACTCTGAGACCAGCTGCACAGGGCCCATCTCCAGGCCCCATGCCTAAAAAACAGATGCTTAAAATGGCTGAGGATTTAATTACTCTAATCAGAGGTTCTCAGCCCCCTCCAGACAAAAGGCCCAGAGTGGAGGAAGATTCCCCCTCCTCTGATCAGGGCTCCATTATTTCAGAACACTCTGATGATCAGGAACAGTCTTCCTCTCCTTTTGAAGACTCTGATGCAGAGGAGTCTATTCCTTCTGTATCCCCCCCTGAGGATTACTCATTTGGGGAAACTTTGCATACCTTAAGGGAACACATCCACTGGGAAGGCCAGGATTATTCAGATTCCAAGAAAAGGCTCAGGGAATTTCTTTTGTTACCCCAGCACAGGCCTGTGGTTATACCTCCTGTCTTGGACATCCTAGATGATGTTTACTCGGAGGCCTGCCTTAACCCGGACTCTCTACCTCCAGCTCCAGTTAAGCCTGACAGGTACTACAAGGTTCCTGACTCACACCAGTTTCTATACAAAAGCCATGCTGCTGACCTAGAAACCATCTCACAGGGCCCCAAGGGAGTTAAGGCCTCCATTGCCAAAAATCCATTGCCTTCCGAGAGAGATTCCAGATCCTTAGAAAGGTGGGGGAAAAAGGTATATACCTCGGCTACCTTATCCATGAGGGCCTTAAACTGTCAGTTTCATATGCTAAAATACCAACAGTTTTTGTTATCACAACTGAAAAGTAAAATGTCACAACCTGAACAACCAGACTTGAAGGAGTTGCAGGATTTGATGCATAGTGCAGAACAAGTGGGTAAGCATACCTTACAATGTGGTTTCGATGCTCTAGAGGCCTCATGTAGAGCTGCTGTTACAGGCTCAGTCATACGTAGGCATGCCTGGCTCAAGGAACAAGCCTTGCCTGATCATGTCAAAGCTAAATTACTAGACGCTCCTCTTCAAAAGGATGTACTATTTGGTGCTAATGCTGAGGAAGTATTACGGAAAATGGAGGAAAAGGCTAAATCAATGCAAACTGTGAAATAATTTCTGCAGGTTCAACCCCCACATTTTAGTAGAAATTGGCCTTCCAAAAATTGGTCCTTTCCCGCCACAGACAGACCCCAAAGAGGCAGATACAGGCGCCAGAGGGGCAGAGGACAATCACAAGGATTGTATAGAGGCAGACAGTGGCAAGCTCCTACACAAAGAGGTGGTGAGGACAACTCGCAATCTTTCAGAAAGCAAACCCAATGACTTTCCCCTTTGCATGCCAACCAGGTCTCAAGTGGCAGCCCCCTTAGGAGGAAAGCTGGCATTATTCTCAAAAAATCGGCATGTTGTCACAAAGGACAAATGGATCCTGGACATTATAAACAGAGGCTACAAATTCCATTTTCATACCCCTCCAAAAATGAGAGGCATGCCAAACCTGCCACACAATCAAAGGGCAGAGGCACAAAGGCAAATTTCAGATCTCATAAATATGAAAGCTATTCAAGAGGTACCTACGCACGAACAAGGTCAAGGTTTTTATTCCAGGCTATTTCTGGTGCCAAGGAAGGGAAAAGATTGGAGACCTATTTTGGATCTATCCATCCTAAACACATTTCTACTCGTACCAAAATTCAAGATGCTCACTCTACAGCAACGTCTTCCCATGCTGGGCAAGGAGTCTTGGCTGGTAACATTGGACCACAAGGAGGCATACCTGCATGTCCCAATCAGACAAAATTGCAGAAGGTACCTCAGATTTTTGCAGGTTCAACCCATTATCAATTCTCTGCATTGCCCTTTGGCTTATCTACTGCGCCCAGAGTATTCACAAAATGCCTGGCATCAGTAATTGCCTACTGCAGACTTCAAGGGATACAAATATACCCTTATTTGGACGACTGCCTGATCCAAGCGGACAGCAAGCACATTCTTCTGAAACATCTGGCTTATGTAATAATGTTATTAAACTCTCTGGGATACGCAGTCAACAAAGAGAAATCAAGGCTAATACCCTCTCGGAAGATAATTTTCCTGGGTGCCAATTTGGACACAAACACCCAGATGGCCTACCTCACGCCAGAGAAGCTGGGGCAACTAATTCAATACTTCAGAACACTAGCAAATTGCACCAGGCTGACTGCAAGGAAAATCCTGCAGGCTCTGGGATTCATGGCATCTTGCATCTTACTAATCCCATGTGCAAAGCTGCATATGAGAAAACTACAATGGTACCTGAAAAACATATGGTCTCAACACAGCCACAGTTTGGAAACAATAATACCACTAATTCCATGTCTGCAAAGGAATTTCTGTGGTGGGCTCAAGCATGGCAAACAAACACAGGTCTTCCATTCAGCAAGCCTCATGCAAATCAAGTCATCACAACAGATGCCTCAGACTACGCCTGAGGGGCGCACATGACACACCGGTGCATTCAGGGCAAATGGTCCCAAAAAGAAAAGCACCTTCACATCAATCAAAAAGAAATGCTAGCAGTAATAAATGCTATTATAGCTTTCAAGGACCTTCTACAACCAGGTCAACTATTGATAAGAACGGACAACACCAGTTATGTGGTACATAAACAGGGAGGAACACATTCCTACCCCCCTATGCAGACTGGCCATGTCACTTTGGAACATGGCCATGGACTTACAAATGGAACTACAAGCACAGTACTTGCCAGGCAAGGAAAACACGCTGGCAGACAACCTAAGCAGGAATATGACATATCCACACGAATGGAAATTGCATCCAAAAGTTTTACAGAAATAATACAAGAATGGGGAAGGCCAGACATAGATCTCTTTGCCTCCCACAAGAATCATCAATTGTCAAAATTCTGCTCAAGGATCTTCCATCCAAAGGCCTGGAGAGTGGGCGCTCTTTCCTTCAGTTGGACATCAATGACAGTTTATGCCTTCCCTCCTCTTCCTCTGCTGCCCAAAGTTCTATTAAAGACCAAAGCAGACAGACCAAAGATGATCCTCATTGCTCCGGACTGGCCAAGGCAACACTGGTACCCACTCCTGAGGAGCCTGACGCATTCCCCACCATGGGCCCTGCCTCTAATGCCTCTTCTTCTGACTCAGCACAGTTTCAAGACTCTTCACAGCCAGCTAAAAACACTCAATCTAGCCGCATGGAAGATTCCTTAGCATCACAACAGGCCCTACTCTCCAAGGAGGTGCAGGATGCCATTTTGGAGGCCAGAAGGCCATCAACTAGAAAAGCTTACTCCGCAAAATGGAAACGTTTTTGTATCTGGAATGAGAAAAAGGACCAGGATCCTGGAAAACTGAATTTACCTCAAATACTACAATATTTGGCTGAACTGCTAAGCAGTGGACTTTTTTTCTCCTCCATCAAAATCCATGCATCAGCCATTTCTGCAAAATACAACACTGATCCACCTTTATTCTTTCACCCTCTCCTAAGGCAGTTCCTCAGAGGGGCTAAGAATTTAAGGCCTCCAAGAAAACAACCAATACCTGCTTGGGATCTTAATTTCATGCTGGAAAAACTGACCTTGCCTCCCTTTGAGCCAGCTGCCTCATCAGATTTGCAATATTTGTCCTGGAAAACAGCTTTCCTTCTGGCTATCACCTCAGCTCGTAGAGTTTCAGAACTACAGGCTCTCATGGCCGTCCAACCTTTTATCATCTTCCATCAGGACAGAGTTTCCTTACGAACCAACCCGTCCTTTATGCCTAAAGTGGTATCCAGGGTAGCTTTAAATCAGGCCATACATTTACCTACTTTTTATCCTAATACTCAAAACAAAGGGGAGAGATTACTACATTCCTTGGACATCCACAGGCAACTGCGTCATTATTTGGACAGAACAAAGCCTTTCAGAAAATCAGAACAGCTCTTTGTGGCCTATGCGGTAGGAGCTCAAGGGAAGCCAATTTCCAAACAGACAATCTCAAAATGGATAGCCCACTGCATACGCTTTTGCTATTACTTTCATGGCAAAACTGTTCCTACAGGCATTAGGACTCATTCCACCAGGGCCACAGCCACCTCTGCAGCATTCCTCAGAGGAGTTCCTACCAAGGATGTTTTGGAAGCAGCCACTTGGAGTTCTGTGCATACCTTCTCCAAGCACTACAACCTACCATTATACTCAAAACCTAGAGCAGGCTTTGCCACTGCAGTCTAGCAGGGCATTTTGGCTCCTCCTAATTCCACCTAGTGCCGTCCACCCCTTTCTTAGCTTTGGGATTCTACCCATCTGTTATGACTGCAGCTGTATGCACGATGAACATAGTACAGTTTTGTACCTACCATAAATGTAGATGTTCGAGTGCTAATACAGCTGCAGTCCAGGTTTCCCTCCCTCCTTCCCCTCTTGGGACAGGCCTATAGGCTAACACATCCTCATACAACCTGATTGAGGTATTCATTTATGATGTATTTGCTTGCAACTACTGTATTTTGATTATATTGCACTGCATGATTACACAAATTTATGTATTGCCTTCCTTCTGGGGGCACCTGACATCTGGGGCAAGAAAAACTGAAGACAATGGTGTCGGCTGGTTCCTTTATACCCCTGTCGCACTGACGTCAGGGAAGAAGCGATGACAACCGACACCGGTCCTAGACTTTGGAATTTGGCCGACCGAGGACCCGCCTGACGGCAGGAGAACCCATCTGTTATGACTGCAGCTGTATTAGCACTCGAACATCTACATTTATGGTAGGTACAAAACTGTACTTTCAGCAAGTGAGAGACAGTGGTGACTATGGTAGGCTGCCCCTGTGGCGAATTTGGCGATTTTGTTGTAGCAGGTCTCTAGCTTGTTTAGATCACATTGCCTTAGGTTGGTATATATTGGAGAGGCATAAAGTAGGGTGGAGATAAGGTGGGAATTTGCTATTGAAATCTTTGCTGCTTTGGTGAGAAATTGCTTATTTCTGTATAACGCTCCTAGTTTTTTGTGGACTTTTTTTATGGTCATGGATATGTGAATGTCAAATTTTAGTTTATTGTCTATTTCCACTCCTAGCAATTTGGTGTGTTCAGTTGGGTATATAGTGGTGTTGTCTTTTGCTGTGATGTTAAAGTGAGAGTTGTTTTGAGTATGTTTGGTGGGTTGGAAGATGAGTAGTTTAGTTTTGTTTGGGTTGAGTATTAATTGGGCATTGGATAACCATGTTTCAACAGAGGAAAAAGCTTCCTGTGTGACTTTTTGCAGTTTGGGTAGGGACTGGGCTGAGCAGATGATGGTCGAGTCATCTGCGTATTGTATGAGTGTGCCATGTTTGGTGGCAGAGGCTAGATTATTGGTGTAAACAGAGAAGAGTAGGGGTCCAAGGATGGATCCTTGGGGGACCCCTATGGAGACAGGTAGTTGGGGAGATATGTCATTCTGCCATACAACGGATTGTTGGCGGTCAGACAGGTAACTCTGAAACCAGTTGGTGACTGATTGTGAGAAGGATAGGTTATTGAGGACAGAGATAAGTTGTTTGTGTGGGACCATGTCAAATGCTTTGTTTTTATGCTGAAGGATAGTGTTAGTAAAGGAGAGTAAGGCAGTGGTGGTGCTATGGTTTGGTCGGAAACCATGCTGAGTACTGGAAAGGAGGTAGTGTGAGACCTGAGAGTGTATGCATCTCTCTAGTATTTTGGAGAGTGGAGAGAGAATAGCTATGGGGCGGTAATTGGTTAGTTCTGCGGAGGGTCCGCCTTTGTGGAGGGGAATTATATGTGATACTTTCCACAGTGTGGGAACGTAACTTTCTGACAGAGATCGGTTAATCAAGATGGATACTGGGTAGGCCAGAGCATCAGCTGCAATTTGTAGGTATTCACTTGGGAGGTTGTCTGCTGCTAATTTGGTGGGTTTAAGTTTAGTTAAGAGTTTTTTATGTTGGAGGTAGGTACAGGAGAAAAAGAGAAGGCAGTGGGGAGATTACTAGTTGAAGGTGTGGGTTGGAGGGGAGTGGGGTTGTGTTGTTTAGCTAGTGATAGTATGGTTTGGGTGAAGTGTGTGTTGAATGAGGTAGCAATATTTTCTGAGGAGTGTGGGATGTTAGGAGGAGAGGTACTGACTTTACCTGGGTGGAGGATGGAGTTAATGGAGGACTAGAATTGTTTGGGGCTGTGTTGTGAGGAGTCTAGGGCAGACTGGTAGTATTGGAATTTGTCCTGTTTTATTAGCTTTTTGACTCTATTGCGTAGTTCTAGGAATTTCTGTCTAGCTGAGGGGGTTTTGGTTTTGCGCCAGTGCTCCCAGGCTTTATCCTTGTTTTTCATTTCTGACTTAGTGGTTTTCTGTAGCCATGGGGAGGGTTGTGCTTTGGTTCTCTAAAATCTTATGGGGGCATGGTAATTAAGGATGTTCCGGAAGGTAGTATTAAAAAATTCAACTGCGTCATCTAGACTGAGGTACTTTAGAGGATGCCAGTTACATTCTTTGAGGGATGAGATGAATGTGAGTGGGTTAAAGTTTAGTTTTTTATGTATTTGACGGTAGATGACAGGTTTAGCTTGGTATAGGTATTTTTTGAGTAGGAATGTTGGGGAGTGATCACTGAGGCTATCTGATAAGCAGCCTTTTATATATGACTGGGGGCTCTTACTGACTAGTATCCAATCCAGGGTAGTGTGCTTGCTGGAGTTTTTATTTATCCTGGTTGGTGACTGGACTAGTTGGGTGAAGCCATGAAGGTGTACATGATGGGGTTGGATTGTTGCCAGAACAGGATTGCCAGTCAATATTGAAATCACCTAAGATGATAGTTTCTTGGGGGAGATGGTGGGTAGACCAGCTGAGGAGGTGTTCTAGTGGAGGGATGTTTTGGCCAGGTGGGAAGTAGCATCCAGTTATGTTGATGGTTTTGTTTTGGTTAATTTTGAGGTAGGTATATATTATTTCTTCATTGCCTATTTGTGGAGCTGATGATTTTAAGATCTGGATGTTTAGATGCTGTTTAAATATTATAGCTACACCACCTCCTTTTTTGTTTAGCCGGTCTACTCTTAGTATGCCGTAACCTGTAGGGAGTATTTGCTCACTGGTAATGTGAGGTTTTAGCCAGGTTTCTGTCAGGATGACTATATCTGGGGAGTACAAGTCTATGGTGGCATGGAGTTCATGGACTTTGTTGGATATACTTCTAATATTTAGGCTTAGTAGAAGGAAGTCACTTGGCTTTCTATTGGCTGTAATATGGGAGAAGTTGTGGTTTCTAGTCTGATTATGAGGATTGGGGTTGGAGATGGTAGGGCCTGGGTTGGGGTGGATGTCTCCACTTAGAGCTAGTTTTGATATGCATGAGATTATTAGTTTTCTCAGTTTTTGAATGTGTTTGTTTATAAGGGAAACTTTATGATTGTGCTCTGTGGGTAATAGGTATGGTGGGAGGGTTACTATGTTAAGTTGTAGGGATGCTTTATGTTTGAGTAATATAGTTGGTAGAATATGTGGGGGGTGCATAGGGATGGTTCTTGAGCTGGTGGGAGGGGAGCTGAGTGTGGATGAGACATGAGTGGTGATGTGAGTAGTAGTACAGTGGTAGTGGTTGAGTGGGGGAATGATGGAGCTTTGGTAGGATGTAAGATATGCAAGGAGAGTGCATGCAGTGAGCATAGGAAAGGTATGCTTGTACATGTTAGTTGAGGAGGTGTGATAGTAGAGGGAAAATGGAGGAGGTAGTGTTGGGTTAGCGCTGTGGTTGGCTATTGGAAAGATGGGAGGGGTTTGAGTGCAATAAAGGTGGGACCACTGGGGGCGGGAGGTATTAGGGGGCAGGGTGGGGAGCGAAGCGGGTAGAGACCCTGTTAGTTGCTCGTATGAAGAGGCTGGAAACAATCACAAAGCAAAGACAAGTATGTGTTAAGAAACAATCACAATTGACCAAGGACTGCTCTGAAACTGTAAGTCATTTCTTAATTTCTCAGGTGGAAAAACAGGATAACCTTGTATCAGTAGGCTACCGTGGTCATAGTTTAAATTAACAAACACACAGTATTGATCAGTTATGGATACTGTTTGCTAACAGAAGGGAATAAGAGAAAGTGGAAGATGTGTGTGTGTGTGTGTGTGTGTGTGTGTGTGTGTGTGTGTGTGTGTGTGTGGTGGGGGGGCTGCTTACAAGCCAAAGCAGAGTGCTCTCCAGGGGAAAATGAATATTGACTCAAACAGGTAGACACATACTCAAAGTTAATTGTAGCTGTTTGCAGACAGTTCAGACCCGGACTGCGCTTTTCTCACAAGAATGTTAAAGGTGGTACCGTAGTTGAATACTTAAGAGTGGTGGTAGGTCTAGAAAAGAAGAGTACAGAGAGGAGTAAGCACTTTTGAGATGATAAATATATATTATAAAGATTATAAAAAATGTAAAAAATGTAGATGTTCACAGACTGCTCCGCTTCTATTTGCATAAGATCAAAGACATCCAAAAGTCGGATCAGATTTTTGTGTGTTTCAGACAAAAGAAAAGGATTGCCTGTTTTGAAAGTGACTGTGTCTAAATGGCTTACAGATTGCATTTCCTTTTCATACACTAAGAATAACGGAGTTATCAGGCAAAGTAAAAGGTCATTCTACGAGAGCAGTTTCAACATCCTCTGCCTTTCAGGCTAGGCTTCCCATGGACACTATTTGTGCAGCCGCCACATGGGTGAGACGTCATACCTTTATTGCTCATTACAAAGTAGGTATGGCCTCCCGAAACAGGTCTTCTTTTGATTCTACTGTATTGAGGAGTCTTTTCTCTTGAGCCACCCTAAGGTAAAGGTGCTAGGGACGCTGTCCCACCATCAAGAATTACAGCGAGATAGGACAACATAACATTAAGAAGTTATGTACTCACCATAACGTTCCATGTTTGTTGTCCATTTTGCCTATATTATTCTGTCCCACCCACTTTCCCCCTCCTCCGTTCCTGGAGGAACAGGTGAATAATCTTTTTATGTATATAGTTATGATGGTTTGGAGTCTTTGATTCTTCTTCTAGAGAATTGTTATGTTGTAGTATGTGGGCATACTAAGTTAATGTTTTGCTTGCAAACAAGATCTAGGGATTTTACCAGATGCATCGTGGGATAGGGGTTACCCTCGAGCCAGTGGAAGCTCTCGAGCTTCTGTATTCGGCTGAGTTGGAACTGATGCTCGGTTCCAAACCCAACCAGCAAGAATATAGGCAAGAGGGACAACAAACATGGAACGTTATGGTGAGTACATAACTTCTTATTTCTACATCTTCTGCTACAGATTAGAGCTTAAGCCAGGAATACCTTCTCAGCATAGAAACAGCAGCAGTAGCCCTGGAAAAAGCATCCACCACATCATTTGCACTAATAGAATGTTTGTAACTTGAGAGACAGAAGTAGTCCTGTTTTGCTTAGTTTTAGAGTCACTCTCTGGGATATTAGGCAATATTTGCACATGTCAAACAAGATAAGATACCTTATCTCAGAAAACTAAAGTAGCTAATGTACATACCTTTCCTCCATATCTGTACAAAGCTCTACACTGTGTCATTTAGGAGAGCATTAGAAGACAGGAAAATTTTGAAAGGCTTGGCAGCATTTGTGGATGCTTCTAATGCAGAATCAGCTATGGGATTTGTATACAGTTATTTGTGCATGTCAAGGACTTAATATCTTTTTTGGTGCATATGGTTGTAACTCGGCAGATAGAGATCAGTCTATCCTCCCAATTTAAATGCTACATCATCATTGAAATAGTGGCAAAACAGAGAGCTCCTGATGTGAGTCAGAAGATAGAGTTGTCAGGTTCAGATTCATATCCCAAAGATCAGTGAAACTGAGAGAGTATTCCAGAGGGTCATTTTCTGGTTCAGAAGAATAATCTTCAGAAGATTTATCCCTTTTCTTTTACAAGGCTAGATTCCGAAGAATCAAAACACTAAATAAACTTAACAGCCATGAAGGTTTTGAACAGGTCTTGAGAAAAATCATGCTATTTTTGTTGAGGATACAGGAGTGGCTGGAAAAAAAAAATGATGTCCTTCAAGGATGCATCTGCAGTCATAACATATGGGTTGTCCTGCCTCAGGCAGCCCTTCGGTCGGCCGGATTCCAAAGTCTGGGTCTGGCCTTGGCTGATGTCGCATTTTCCCCAACGTCAGAGCTTCTGGGGTATAAAGGCATCAGCCGACGCCATTTTCTTCTGTCTTTCTTGCCGCGCGGTGCCCGAAGCAGAAGCTGTTCGCAAGTGCCTGTTGGTCAGATCTAGAGATTTCAGCTACCGAAGACTTCTAAAAAAGCTAAGTACCCCGTTGGGGACTCTTTCTTGCCTCAGCCGATGTCAGACAAAGTAAATAATTGTTTAACTTGTTGGAAACAAATACCTCATAAGGATTTCCACTCTTAATGCCTTCCTTGCTTAGGCCCAGACCACGACGTATCAGCTTGTTTAGCCTGTGCCTCCTTCAACCGACGGACACTTAGACGTCGGTCGGAGTTTGCAGAAGAGTTTTTTGGATCCGCTTTTGCATATAAAATGCCGTCGGAGACTCCGACTACACATTTAGCCAAATAACGCAAGGAAAAGGACCGACACTCGCGGCCCGCGGTTTCGGCTGAAACCACGGTTAGGCCTACCGCGAGTGTCTCTGTTTCGGCTGAAACCGAGTCCTCGGTTCTTCCTTCTTCCGAAAACATACCTCCGACATCCGAGGCCAGAGTGGCCCCGGCTGAGTCGGCTACAGAAATTACTACCGAAGAAGCAAGCACACAAGAATTGTCTGACACCATTCCGTTGAACATTTCTACACCTGCACGTGGGGCAGCTAGGCCCCCTGCTTCTATGTCTATTAAGGCCTTCTCCAGGGCTAAAACAGCTAAAATTTCTAAAGCTTTACCAGCAAAATCTACCTCTGAGACCTTCCTCAAGTTCTCAGATTCTCAGCCTTGCTGAGGACCTTATATCTCTGATTAGGGGTTCCCAACCTCACCCAGACAGGGCCTCACAACCTCCTCCTGACAAAAGGCCTAGGACTGAACCCCCTGAACCTCTCTCCTCTGATTTTTCCTTGGATGGATCTGATTTATCAGACCATCAGGAAGGACCATACTCACCTTATGAGGATTCGGATGCAGAAGACTCTATTCCTTCTGCCTCCCCCCCCAGAAGAATTTTCCTTTGGGCAAACTTTGCACTCAATGAGGGAACACTTTCAATGGCAGGGTCAGGATTTTTCTGATTCTAGGAAAAGACTAAGGACCTTTTTACACTTGCCACAGCATAGGCCTTTAGCCATACCACCTGTGCTATCTGTTGTTGATGCATACAATGATGTCAGTTCTGCCCCTGATTCTCTTCCCCTGGCCCCTGCCAAACCTGACAGATATTACAGGGTCCCGGATTCTCACTTCCACTTGTATAAAGCCCATGCTGCAGACCCAGAAACTATTTCTCAGGGCCCAAAAGGTGTTGCAGCTGCCACTGCCAAAAACCCCCTACCCTCTGAAAGAGAGTCAAGAGCATTAGAGAGATGGGGAAAGAAGGTTTATACATCTGCTACTCTTTCTGCCAGGGCTTTAAACTGTCAATTCCATATGATACAGTACCAGGAATATTTGTTAGATCAGCTGAATAAAAAGCTTTCCTCTCCTGAACCTTTAGACCGTACGTCCCTTCAGGATTTGGTACACAACTCTCAGCAGGTCAGTAATCATTTCTTAAAATGTGGCTATGATGCACTGGAGGCTTCATTTAGATCAGCTATGACTGGAGCAGTGATTCGAAGGCATGCCTGGCTAAAAGAGCAATCCTTGCCAGACCACGTCAAGTCTAAACTCCTAGATGCTCCAATGGAGAAACAAAGTTTATTTGGCTCCCCTGCACAGGAGATTCTAAAGAAAGTGGAAGAAAAAGCAAACTCTGTGCAAACAGTCAAGGATTTTCTGCAGGTCCAACCTCCGAGGTTCAGCAGAAACTGGCCTTCAAAGAATTGGTCCTTTCCAGACACCTCCAGAGCACAGAGGGGCAGGAATAGACGCCCAAGAGGCAGAGGTCAATCAAAGGGTGCCTACAGGGGTCGTCAGTGGCAACCTGCCAACCAGAGGAGTACCGCCACAGCTGCAACTACAACCTCTTCCACAGGACAGACACAATGACTTGGCTCTGATTCCGCCTACCAGGGAACAACTGGAAGCACCCTTGGGTGGAAAGTTGGCTTTATTTTCAAAAAACTGGCATTGCATTACAAAAGACAAATGGACATTGCAAACAATAGACAAAGGATACAGGTTTCATTTCCACACTTTACCAAAAAAGAGCTGAATGCCAAACCTTCCTCCAAACCAGAAGCCAGAGGCTCTAAGACAAATCAACAATTTACTTCAGATGAAAGCAATAGAAAGGGTACCATCTATGGAACAAGGCCAAGGATTTTACTCCAGACTATTCCTTGTACCAAGAAAAGAAACTCAATGGAGGCCTATTCTCGACTTGTCCGCACTAAACACATATCTCATTGTGCCAAAATTCAAGATGCTGACCCTACAGCAACTTCTTCCCATGTTGGGCAAGGAGTCTTGGCTGGTGACTCTAGATCTCAAGGAGGCATACCTGCACGTCCCTATACGACCAGATTGCAGAAGACATCTCAGATTTCTTGCAGGATCAGAGCATTATCAATTCTCAGCATTGCCCTTTGGCTTATCTACTGCGCCCAGAGTATTCACGAAATGCCTGGCATCAGTAATTGCACATTGCAGGCTTCAGGGAATTCAAATCTACCCATACCTGGACGACTGCCTAATACAAGCGGACAACAAGACAAAACTAATAAAGGATTTGGCCTATGTCATACAACTGTTACAGGCCTTGGGATACACAGTCAACATCCAGAAGTCAAGACTAGTGCCATCCCAAAGGATAACATTTTTGGGTGCAGATCTGGACACAATAACTCAGATGGCTTTTCTCACAGAAGAAAAACAAAAGCAACTACCAGCCTACTTCATGGCTTTGACAAGACAAACTCAGCTTACTGCAAGGAAAGTCCTGCAGGCCCTGGGTTACATGGCATCCTGCATAATCTTGACCCCGCATGCCAGGCTGCATATGAGGAAATTACAATGGTACCTAAGGAATGTATGGTCTCAACACAGACACAGTCTAGAAACCATGATACCAATCATTCCATGCCTGAAAAAAGAATTCCTGTGGTGGGCTCAGGCCTGCCAGACCAACAGAGGGTTGCCTTTCAGCAAACCACAACCAAGGCAGACCATCACCACGGACGCCTCAGACCTAGGCTGGGGAGCACACATGGAAGACAAGTGTATCCAAGGCCTATGGTCTCAGGACCAGCTGAATCTACACATAAATCTAAAGGAGATGCTGGCAGTGAAGCATGCAATCGAGGCATTCAAATCATTCCTCCAGCAAGGACATCTGCTGATAAGGACAGACAATACCACAGTCATGTGGTACATCAACAAACAGGGAGGCACGCATTCCTACCCTCTATGCCGGATGGCAATGGACCTGTGGAACCTAGGCCTGAATCTCAACATCCAACTGCAGGCCAAATTCATACCAGGAAAAGAGAATTCACTAGCAGACAGCTTAAGCAGAACTACCACGGATGCTCACGAATGGATGCTGCATCCAGACATCTTCAAAATCATAACAAAGAAATGGGGAATGCCAGACATAGACCTGTTCGCCTCCCCACTCAACCACCAGCTGAAGAAATTCTGCTCAAGAGAATACCACCCACAAGCCTGGAGGGTGGACTCCCTCTCTTTCAGCTGGAAGGCCCTAACAGTTTATGCCTTTCCACCTCTCCCATTGATGTACAAAGTTCTACTGAAGATCAGGGAGGAACAGCCAAAGGTGATTCTGATAGCTCCAGACTGGCCAAGGCAGCATTGGTATCCGCTACTGAGAAGCATGTCTCGGACGAACTCATGGCCTCTACCCCTATGGCCTTTACTTCTAACGCAGAACAACTACAAGACCCTGCATCCAAACTTGAAAACGCTGCAGCTAACTGCCTGGAAAATTGCTTAAAACAAAACCAAACTGTTTTATCTCAGAGGGTCAAGGACATTATCCTGGAGGCTCGCAGACCCACCACAAGAAAAACATACTCAGCTAAATGGAAGAGATTCCTCATTTGGAGTGCATCAAAGGGTACAAATGTCACACTGGCAAACCTAGCACACATCCTAGAATACTTAGCAGAACTGTTCCACAATGGCCTGTCTTATTCTTCCATTAAGATTCATGCTTCAGCAATTTCAGCAGAGTACAACATGGATCCTCCTATCTTCTCTCGCCCTCTCCTCAGACAATTTTTAAGAGGGATCAAAAATGTAAAACCTCCAAGGAAACCCCCTCTGCCTGCATGGGATCTCAATTTTGTGCTGGAAAAATTAACACTTCCCTCTTTTGAACCAGCAGCATCAGCAGACTTACAGTTCTTATCTTGGAAAACTGCTTTCCTTCTAGCAATCACTTCAGCAAGAAGAGTATCCGAGTTACAGGCATTAATGGCAGTGCAGCCTTTCCTTATTTTTCACCAGGATAGAGTGTCTCTGAGAACCAATCCTACTTTCATGCCAAAGGTGGTAGCCAGGATATCCTTGAACCAAGCTATTCATTTGCCTACGTTCTTCCCTAACCCACAGAACAGAGGGGAAAAACTATTGCACACCTTGGATGTACACAGACAACTACGCTACTATCTGGACAGAACTAAAACCAGCAGAAAAACTGACCAACTTCTGGTAGCATATGCAACTGGAGCGCAAGGAAAAGCAATTTCCAAACAGACAATTTCAAAATGGATAGGAAATTGCATTCGATTCTGCTACTCTTTTCATGGAAAGACAACTCTTGAAAATATCAGGCCACAGCCACCACTACAGCTTTCCTACGAGGAGTGGCTACCATGGACATTTTAGAAGCTGCTACTTGGAGCTCCGTGCATACATTTGCCAAGCATTACAATCTACCTTTATACTCCAGATCCCGAGCAGGTTTTGCAACTGCAGTTTTACAGGGGATCTTAACTACACCATCATTATCTTAGTACCTCTTCCCCCAGTTTGGCTATGGTATTCTACCCATATGTGATGACTGCAGATGCATCCTTGAAGGACATAGTACAGTTTTGTACCTACCATAAATGTAGATGTCCGATAGGTATGCATCTGCAGTCAGGATTACCCACCCTCCTTCCCCTCTGTGGTATTCATAGGGTGCTTACCCCTCTTTTAGCTAGCTGGGGGAATCTATTATGGTGTATTTGTTTGTATGTATATATATATATATATATATATATATTTTGCTTGCTATTGTTTGGAATTTTCAACATTTATCCAAATTTAGCCTTCCTAGAGGGCACCTGGCATCTGGGGCAAGAAACACTGAGGAAAATGGCGTCGGCTGATGCCTTTATACCCCAGAAGCTCTGACGTCGGGGAAAGTGCGACATCAGCCGAGGCCAGACCCAGACTTTGGAATCCGGCCGACCGAAGGGCTGCCTGAGGCAGGACAACCCATATGTTATGACTGCAGATGCATACCTATCGGACATCTACATTTATGGTAGGTACAAAACTGTACTTTTTACTCTTTTGTTTTTTTTTTTCTCTTTAGGGGTTTCCAAGGAAACTACATGAGAAGGATCCAAATCTGGATGTACTTCCATCAAAGATCCTGAAACTTCCTCAAATACTAAAACTTGAGGAACAATGTCCACTCCTTCTGAAATGAGTATCTTGGGTTCTCCCTTCAGAGGTTAGATGGGACATGGTTTTTGCTTTTTCTGTGTCAGCTTCCAGCAGGGTCACAACAGAGGTAACGTGCTTAGAGGTCAGACAGTCCACTGGCTTCTCAACCACCTCAGTGGGTACGTCTGACTGTGACCTGTGGAAGGAAGCTGAAGTACTGACATCTTTCTTCTGCTTCTTGTCTTTCTTTTTGTGCTGTGAGAGGGTGTTGGCATAGAGAACTTCAGAGGATGTAGTGGCTCCTGCTAGAGCCTTCAGGCATTTATTCTCCAAGTAAATCTTCAGAGAAAAAAGTCAACTTCTTAGGGGTTTTGGGACAAAAAAAACAGCAAATAGAGCAGTCCCTGACATTATGCTTTGGCCCTAGGCAGAAAAGACACGAATAATTTTTATCCTTGTATGGAATCTGCTTATGACAGGAGGATTTGCCTCTGTTTGATGACTTGAACAATTTGGTAATATGAAAAAAGAGGAACGGCCCCAAATGAGGTACTTAGCTTTCCATCACAGTGGCAGACTGAAACCTTTCAAATGGTTGAAAGAGCTGTAGACAGTGTCTTGTTTCTTGGCTGGTTGCAGGAAATATCTGAGAATTTTCATGTTCACATATCCCTTATGTACCAACATGTAGTGTTTTTACCAAGGTCTGTGGGATGTAAGGAAGAGAGAACCCCTGCTGACTTGGCCAAAAAAAATTATGAAATTGGCTGAGCTTTACATTACTTTGCTTTGAAGAGCACCATTTTGTGAGACTCAAAAGAATCCATAAAGGAATTAATGAGGTTTGAAGACTGGAACATGCAAATATGTAGCATTCAGAGAGGAACTACAGTGGATAAGAACTGCTGTAGCCCTGAATCAGTGCACCTTCTGCCCTTCTCAGAAAACATGGAAGTTATGCACTGGAAAGGGGAAGGTAGAGTGTTTGAACTTTTACATACTTTTCAGTCCATAGAACACCTGCGGATGAAGTCATCACTAAACAATCTGCATGAATCTTTTAGCTAATCCTATCCAGTAAGACAGAGTAATCCATTGACATATGAACAGCTGTCAGGTGGCTATTCTGAGCAAAGGTAGCTCCATGGAATTAATTACCATTCAGTACAACTAGAAAAAATGACTGTCTACTTTTGTCTGTTGCTTGTTCGTGTGCTAGTCATATAATATTGTCTGTAACTGCATACAGACTCCCTTTATTAAGCAATTTTTTGTATCAAGTGCCACTGCCATAATCCTTTGTTTGAGTGTAAAGCCACACACACTGTGCTGCCACTGACTTTGAGAGAGGTCCAGCCTGAGACCAAAGCCTTCATTGTCAGTTTTGTAGAGGAGGGGGGGGGGACCGTTCTCTCTCCCTGAATTGCTGTTATCTAGTAGTCCAGTTCCTTAACAATGAGAGAGATAACAGGAAGTTCCAAAACCAAAAATAGTTGCATAAATTGAACCTAATGATTTAAGTAATGTTTGAGTTTTTTTGTATACATCCTACCATTAATGGATCACCACTGTGATTCTTGACTGATTTCTGTCTTGAACCCATTGCTTGCTGAGATAGGGTTCTACTCTCCATGGCTGCAAATTTTGTAGGTAAAACAGATACTGAGTAGTGATGGGTGGGTGAACCAATGGATGCTTGTAGTCCTGTGACCCATAACGCTGAGAAAGATAGAGCCAGTGTAGAGAGGTTGACTATGAAACTGGCAGGAAATACTAGATACTTTTCTAGCCAGTGCAGTCATTCAGCACATTTAAGGCACACAAAAGTGTGCATTTTATCTTTTGTAGCCCTACTGAAATATTTTCTTTTGTGTATTTGTAATGGCAACAGTTTCTTGTTTTTCTCATCAGTTCTAGACTGTTCGAAGCTTACCTGGGGCAGGCACATTTTTAAACCACAGAAGTGTGCAGACCTTGTTTAAACACAGCTTACATGAAAAGCTTTTGTTGTCTTGGCTTTTAATAAACATAGCTCTTCTGACACCTAGTGGCCAGAGCTATATACTGTAGGCAATAAAATGTCAAGAGGACTGTCAGCTTTGTGATGCCCAGCAAGGCATTACCTTTGAGTTATCGCTGAAAATATTCAAAGAAAGGAAGGTAGGAAATATATCATTGTAAAACTGCAGTGCTACAGATTGTGCACCACAGTTTTGCACTGCACAGAGTTCAGATTGTAGGCAGTGAACCATTAACACAAGATTAAAAAAAATCTGTCTGTAATCCCTGCTGTTTTTGTAGTACTGCAGTACTGTTTGCAGAGCTGCTGCTAGCATCAGAATAGGGCTAAATCCTGGATCACAACAGGACTGCCCTCACATCACTTTAGAGCTGTTTTCTCATTCTTGTAAGGCTACCATTCACATTATGGTGAAACTGTTAGGCTTGCATTGTTTTAGAGCTTCTGTTTACAGGGAGGTGCAATCGCAGTGGTTCAAGGCTGCTGTTCAAATCATAGCAGGGCAAAGCTGCTTTTAGCATTAAAGCAAGGTTAATGCTTAGATCACATTAATGACTACTACTATCTGTGTTCATTGTTACTGTTCACTTGTATGTATGACTGCTGTTTGCAGTACATGTGGAATAATTGTTATGTTGTTACAGGGCTGCTTTTTTCATTGCTGCAAGACTGCTGTTTGCATTGCTTTTTTAGTTTACAAGAAGAAGCCTAAAATAATGTCTATGAACTGATAGATTTGCAGACATAAAAACAAGCAAGTGCAGGTTTGTCTTTCACTGTAATAAATGTGCTGACATATATTAAAAATAAAAATGAAACAGGATGTTTCAGCTGGGAAAGGTTTCTGTTAAACAGCTTTTTGTTATCATTTTTTTTAAGATGAAACATCAGTTTTGTTTTTTTGGTAACAATTTTCAGGTTGTTTAGCACACCTCTCAACCTACACACATTGAAAATGGGTAAAAAGGTACAATCAGGGCATCTAAGTAGGATACAGTTTGAATACCAAATAGCACATCTCCCAATTCCATTAGAAATACGGGATACAACTCAGAAACACGTTTAAAAAAGTGACAAAATTTGATGGAAGAATATAAGCATGTTGTCAAAGCGACAGTGTAAAATCTGTAGACTGTGATTAACTGTATTGCAAAATTCTTCAAACAAGATCATTTATTTTTGCTTCTGAAAAGCAGGTAAGATGTGTGTTCTGTTTCTTTAAATTATTGGTGCCACTAGTATGTTGGTTATATTGTGTGGTTTTCTGTGTACTAGGCAGCTTCAGAAATTGCATATGATAAAGGGAATTCAGAAAATTGTGTGAAAGGGTAAATCAAACCTGAAAATAGGACCGTGCCACCAAAAAAATAGGGACATCCTGTGTAGTGAAGGCCTGAAAATTGGAAAGTTCTTCCAAGATGATGACAGTTGAGAGAGGTCTGTTGCATAACTGGGAAATACTAGAGCTATGCAGTCAGTGATTGTAGTGTCTATTATCCAGATGCAGTTTGCTTAGAAACTGAATCTAACGCAGGAGGCACTAATGCTTGCCTTTTTCAATGTTGTCACAAAATTACTTGTATTTTTTTTTAATGTTGCAGGAGTATCAGTCAGAAAATGTTTACATGTAATTATGTTTTTAGGAACTGCATATGTCCACGGGATGCAGCATGCGACAGGTAACTTCATAATTATTATGGATGCGGACCTATCACATCATGTAAGTTTTAATTCAGATTTGTTTTCTCATATATTTAAAGAGTTGTAAAATGAACATTGCATACTTAAGTTTCTGTATTTCTTTTTCAGCCAAAATTTATACCAGAGTTTATAAGGTGGGTATTCAGAGTATATATATATATATCTTTCTAGTGAAAGCATAATCATGAGCTCTTTTATGATGCTGAGACAGTTTTCATGTAGTTAGTAACAATTCTACAGTAACTCACTGCCAGTTTTGTTACACACTGATTTGAGAGAGAGAGAGATTATTACTGTCATGTAATAAAACAGCGGATTATGTTAATGAGATTATAAGAGCTGTAGAGCCTAATTTTATTTCTTCTTAACTGAGTTTGTGTGTAGTTACTACCCACTTGAGAGGCCCACTCAGTCTCCAAGCCAGTCTGCCCAAGTCTCACAAATGCATTACAAGGTAGAATAAATAAATTTAGGTAAGTTGTAGCATGCTAAATGATAATACTATGAGGCACTCTTAAGTAAATATAAGGTATAACAGAATCGAGATGTATACAAATGTGTGAACTGCAAAATAACTATTAAAGATGTCTGACAGAAGGAAACGCGAATGTGTGGATGGGGTAGATATGGCACACTGGCATACAAGATTGAGTGTGAGGAGATTCGGAGCATTTGTAGTAGCTGTTGAGTGACGGGGTTTTCCAGTCAGCCACCCTGGAATAATGGAGCAGTAGGAGTCCACACTGGGAGAACAGAACATTATGTTTTAAAAAATAAGATTAAAAAGCATTATGTGATGCCCTCTTCATTCCTCCTCACAATTGAGTCTCGGGTCCAATCCTTGGAGCCTTCTTGGCCACATTTTTCGACTTTGATCTGACTCTCAAGCTCCCCCCTTTACCCGTAATGCACTACATCCACCCCAGCACCTCAGATCTCGTTTGCCGCTTCAGCTATATGATGGAGATCTGTGCTGTTGAGCAGTGTTTGGATAATTAAGTGCAAAACTCTTTTTTTTCTTCTTCTGCTTGGATATTTCCTACCTTTTTCCTCCCTTGTTGTCCTTTACCTTGTAGTTTCTTGTTATAGGACTTCTTTAGAAGTAGTTCTGTGTGTGTGGGGGGGGGGGGCAAACAGTCTACTGTTTTTCTTCTCGGTAATGGTGTGAGTATAGTTCTTTCTTAAACCTTAATCTTTACACTTATGTGCCCTTGATCAGCCCTGTTCCTATTTCTTCAGAGCAGAGCAGATTTCCTAGCCAAGGTGTTGGTGCCATATCTGGGGGAGTGGGGTCGGCTCCATCCTTGTGGGAGCCGTCCCTTCCCCTTGGTGCTTCAGCCTTCAACAGCTCGGGTCTGATTCCCTCTGGAGGCCATGGATCCGGAGCGAGTTCTGGCCGCTGTCCCTTTGTTGCTTTGGCTGTGGGGGAGGCAGAGAGGACTTCTGTGGGTCCGTTGGCTTTGCAGGTAGTGAAAAGGGTTTTCTCCCATAGCAGTGAACTGTCATCTCATGTCCTGCAGCCTACCCTCATACCCCCATTGGGTCATGGTCTTAAACCTACTCATTCTGTCCCGAGTCAGCCCATCCCAAGCAGGCTCCAGGATCTCTCTGCTCAGGAAGGATCCCCTTCTTCCAATACTTCCCCCAAGAAGAAGTCTCCTGGAAGAGGACATGCAAAAAGGAGGTACATCAACTCCCAGATGGAGTCATTAACCAAACACATGGACTTTGATGAGGGAGAAGGATCCCCTCATTCTCCACCTGACGATGTGTCCTTCATAGACATTCTAGAGATCTTGAAGCAGAAAGGTGGGTTGTCTGTCCAACCTCCTCCTTCTGAGGAGTCATTGCTCTTAGAGGCTTTTGGGGCGATATCATCTGCATCCTGGCTAACCCTCACAACAGATGACCTCGTTGATCTGGTTTCCCGCCAGGCATGGAAGTAACCAGATATCTGTGAGCCCATTCCCCAGCACCCCAAAAGGTTCCTGGTCCCACTGTCTGATATGAAACACTGGAATAAGGGCCCTGTAGTTGATGCCATTGTGGTGGCAGTAGCCATTAAGAAAGAACTAGTAGAGGGAAAGTGCCAATATCCATTTGCCTAACAAGGAGTCCAGAGGGTTGGACAGGTTCAGAAAGCGCATTTACGCCTCAACCACCTTTGCGCTGCAGTCATTAAATTATGTAGCTTAACCTGTGATATTAAAGGTTCATGTAAAGGATTCAATGACTCCACTTTTTCTTGTGTTTTTTGTTTGGATTTGTGTTACGTTACACAAGCTTGAGACATTTGGGGCAGTTTTCTTTTCTCTTTTTATTTTACCTAGCTTTAGAGAGATCCGATCAAGGACCTCTCAGCCTCTGTCTGAGTCCGTGCATGTGAAGGAGCTTAAACTTTGCCCGAAGCTAGCCACTTTGTCGTCCATTGGTAATTCCTCGATGAAATTATCTCCCATACAACAGAAGGTACCTCACGAGATGCTGGGTCAGGTCTATCCCTAAGGAGGCATACCTGAATGAGACTATGTGATTTTGCGGAACCTTTCAAGGCGTCCTTTGTTAATGTCCCTTTTCATGGCTCATCACTGTTTGGGCCCTCTGTTAGAGATAAACTCATCTGCAGCAAAAAAGATGGGAAGACCCTTTCTGCAGTGGGAATCAAATTTATTAAGCCTCAGAAGTCCTTTTTGAGGAACCAGCTTGGAAGCAAGAAATGTGGTTCTATAAATCTCAAGGGCCTTTCCAGGACCCACGCGGGGAGCCCTCCTCCAGAGGCAGAGGAGGTTTTAATGGTCAACGTCACTCTATAGGCAGAGGAGGTCTGCAAAACCAAGGCTTCGGAGACGTGTTCCCTGACAAGCCCTAATCAGCACTCCTGAAGCGCTGACCAGCTGTCCATCGCTGGAGGCAGTCAAGGGTCAACTTTCCTTGCACCAAGAACAATTCATAGATGCTAAACGTAATATCCAGAGGCTACAGCATTCCTATTTCCTTCCCCTCCAAACACCAGCAAGAAAATCCCCGATGTGCCACCCAGTCAGAGGGAGCAGGCAGCCCCAAAAATTCAAAAATTGCTGCAAAAAAAAAGAGTCCTCCAAAAGGTCCTAACAGAACAAAGAGAATTTGGAACTTACTTCTGCTTCTTTTGGTGCCAAAAAAAAATAGGGGACCCAAGACCCATACTGGATCTAAGCAGTTTGAATCTGTAGGTAAAGAAGTCGTGGTTCCAAATGATTATGGTTCAGTCTATTCTGCCCCTGTGTGCAAGGAACATTGTATGTGCTCAGTAGATCTCAAGGATGCGTACTGTCGTTATCAAAATAGACAGGTGCTCCAGGATATACCTGTGCTTTTGGCTGGAAGCCAATCCCCTTCAGTTCAGAGCACTGCCCTTTGGGCTCACCACAGCCCCTTCGGATGCTCACCAAATGCATGGCATTCATAGCAGCTCACTCAAAGGATTCTGGATGTTTCCACACTTAGACGATTGGCTTCTTACCCACCCCCATGAGGCATCAACCTCTCCAAGCCAGAGATTATATAATTCAACTCTCACACTCCCTGGGCATCACAGTAAATTTAGACAAACCCAGTCTGGCTCCTGTGCAGAACATAGAATTTATAGGAAAAAGTTGAACACAAAGGATCAGATAGCTTTACTTCTCCTTCACTACATAACAACATTGAGGAATCAAGTCCGGGAACTATTATCCCGCCCATCCCCCCTGCATGGCTAGTTGTACAAGCTCTGGGATCGATGTCAGCAGCAATTTTGTTAGTTCCTCTGGCAAGGTTCTGTATGTGATTTCTTCAGTGGACATTAGCAGTACTATGGTCTATACTCTACCAACGTCTGTATCTGTTCCCATCAAACTGAAACAAATCTGCAAACGTCTCATCTGGTGATGGATTCAGACAACCTCTTTTTAGGCAGACCCTTCTCAATTCCCCCTCCAATAGCCCCAGTGACCACACATGCTTTCTAGATGGGGTGGGGGCATTACAAAGGAAAGATGGTCCAAGGCAATTAGTCCCCTTTGAAGACCAGGATGCTTATCAATGTCCTTGAGATGAGAGCAGTTCTAACATTGCAAGCCTTTCAGGACTTTCTTCTGGGTACCATTGCTGTTCACACTGACAGCATGTCTGTAGTCTGTTACAATGACAAACAGGGAGGGACCCATTCTCACCCACTGTGCAAGGAGAAAGCACATGAGGGTGTGGGAATGGGTGATATCTTTGAACTGCCTTCTAGTTGCAACTCGCATTCTCGGCAAAACCAGTGAGCTGGCAGACAGGCTCAGCGGATCTGTTCATTCCGCATGAGTGGTCTTTCAAGCAGTCGGTGGCGAGTATGATCTTCAGACGTTGGGGGTCAGCCTTGCTGTGACCATTTTGCTTCTACCCTCAGCAACAAGTGCAGCAAGTTCTTTGCTCTGATCCCCCCTCTGGGGGAGTCCCCAAGGGATGCTGTGGTGCATGATTGGCCCTAGGTCTCCTTTATGCCTATCACCCTCTTCCTCTTATCCCAAAATTTCTTCAGAAGGCAAGCAGGCTGAAGAGCCCAGTTATCCTCATTGCCCCCTTAAAGGGGCTCAACAGAAATGGTTCTCCTTCCTATGGTATCATCTAAAATGTCCTTTGTGGATACGGGTGACGAGACAGGATCTCCTCTCTCACCTGTCAGGATTGCAGAATCCCAGTCTTCATGCCCTCAAGCTGACCGCATAGTTTCTCCACTTCCAGCCATAGTAAGACAGTCCAGGCTTGCTTCCCTGGTTCAGAACATCATTTTGGCCTAACAAAAAAGTTTCAGCTAAGAAAGTCTACAATACTAAATGGAAAAAATTCATTGTTTGGGCTGCAAGTAAAAATATTGATCCCTTCTCAGCACCTGTCTCGGACATTTTGCTTTTTTTAATACCCTGTTTAAAGAAGGAGCAAGATTTTCTACCTTCAAACTCCAGCAAGCAGCAATTTCTAATTTTCATATGGTTAGCCAGTCTTGCTCCTTGTCTACTTTTAGATTATGCAAAGTGTTTATGAAGGGAATCTTTTTGCTGATACCACCCACTAAAGATCTTTCCCCACCTTGGGACCTCACAGTTGTACTGCAGAGTTTTACTCAGACTGTTCAAGCCAGCAGCTAGTTGTGATTTGAAGATGTTCTTCATGTTTCACTGATGCAGTCATCACACTTGGGTTATCTGCCTGCAGGTAGCCCTCAGTCGGCCTGAATACCAGAGACTTAGTATTTCTGCATCGGTTGATGTCCCTTCAGGACTGATGTCAGGTCGTCAGGGGTATAAAAACAGGCAGTTGACACCATTACATCAGTCTTTCTTGCCAAGGTGCCCGAAACAGAAGCAGTTTGAACGAGTGCTGTTCGGCTGCTACCTGAGTTTTCGTTTCCGAATTGAATCATCCTGAATTTTCTAAAGCTAAGTACCCCATTGGAGATCCTTTTTTTCTTGCTCTAACCAATGTCAGAAAAAGTTAATCGTCTCACCTGTGGAAAGTAAATACCACACCGAGATTTCCATTCTTACTGCGTCACCTATTTAGGCCCAGACCACAACGTATCTCGCTGTCGGATTTGTGCTTTGTTCAATGCCTGAACTATTCGTCATTGGGCCCTTATTGTCACTAAATACTTTACCTCTCTATCTCCGTATTCCAAAATGGCTTTGGTAAGCCATCCGTCTACCAATCTTACGAAAACACATAAGGATAAAGACAGAGAGAGAGACTGCACAGGTCCAAAACTGCCGACAACACTTCCGTTAAGCTAGTCGCTAGTTTGCTGGTACTCAGTGAGGCGCTTTCGCAGCCCTTGATGCCTGCCTCGATGGATTTGCAGGCCGCTACTGAGACCCGTTCAGAGTCTGGTATGCCACGAGACTCTTCTTTGATTCCAGAACCTGCAGATGTCTCTACCTTGGATGGGTCCAGAGCCACTGTGCAGGCACCGGCTTCTGAGGAAGTCCTTCACATTACCAATATTCGACAGAAACTGACGACTTCTTTCGCGTCTTCAGTTCTGTCTAAAACTACCGAGTTTCTAAGGCCAAGAGTATGAGCTACGCCTAGAAAAACAATGACCCAAACTCATGCATCTGCTTCCTTGCCACAGTCTCAAATGCTTAAAATGGCAGAAGACCTAATCGTGCTGATTAGGGAAAGCCAGCCTTCCCCTGCAAGAGAAAAAGTGACCTGCCCCAGCAGCTTTAACCGACCAAGAGTCCGACGACTCTGAGGTTTCTAAATATGAAGACATGCCTTTATCTGCTTTTGTGGATTTAGATGCAAAGGAATCCATTCCTTCTGCTTCCCCTCCAGAGGATTTTAGCATTTCTACTGGGAATGCCAGGACTATCCTCAGTCCAAAAGAGACTTGGGGAATTTTTAGATTTGCCACAGCACAGACCCTTAGTTATCCCTCCTGTTCTGGATGTTGTGGATGATGTCTTTATGGAATCCAGTCTAACTCCTGATACTTTACCCCCTGCTCCAAGGAAACCAGACAGGTACTACAGAGTCCCTGACTCTCAAGTTTCTTTTCAAAAATCCTACTGCTGACCCAGAGGTCATCTCCCAAGGGCTTAAAGGCATAAAAGCAGCTACAGCTAAGAATCCCACCCCTTTGGACAGAGATTCCCAAGCTTTAGACAGATGGGTTAAAAAGGTATACACCTCTGCAACTCTCGCCATTAGGGCATTGAATTGCCAGTTCCACATGCTGAAATACCAGCAACATATTATGAAACTTATTAAGCAAAAAATATCTACCTTTCCTGACTGTGCAGAAAATAAAGAATTACAGGAGCTTATGTATTCTGGAAGCCAAGTCAGCAAGCATACCTTGCAGTGTGGTTTTTGACGCACTAGAAGCATCTTGCAGAGCAGCAGTCACAGGTTCTGTACTTAGAAGACATGCTTGGCTTAGGCTAGGACCTGAAAACAGCAGAGTTCCCTGATGAAACCGATTTTTTTCATGTTTCAGGAGAAAGTAGGGTACGTGCACGCACATACACATATAAATACACATACGCACACGTGTACTGGTATAATTAAAAATGGAAGCATAAGTTTTGACAGCAGATGATGACTGCTTGGCTTACTAATCTAACCGATCTTGGAGTGTTCAGTCCATTCATTTCAGAACTTGGGACCGGTTGCTTCCAGAAAACTCTGGTCAGCATTCACATGACTTCTCCAAGCTCAAGCTTCTTCCCTGATTCCCACAATGTACCACTCCTACCTCAGCAGCAGAGATTTCATTTGCCACTGTTACACTTGGACTTGATTGTCTACTCTCAAGCAGTAAATTGGAGTCTCATTTCCTTGCCCCTTGTGTAGTAGTTACATAGGCTTCTGTTATAGTTCATGTTGTTGATTTTAGCTTAGAAGTTTAGTGCTGTTATGTTTGTTAATCTTTTTCTACCTGTAATTGTTTCCCCTCCCTGTTCCCAGTTTGGTGGCTGGGCCTGTTAGCATGCCATTAGAATTGTTAGACTTGTATTGTACTCTTACTTCTTGTTAGAGTTGTTGAGATTTTACTATGTTTAGGTTTACTATATTTTGATTTGCTAGTGAAATTTCTGTAGCAATGGACAGGGTCTCAGTCTTTAGGTGTAGCCATTGTGGCCACAAAATTCCTCCACAGGATACCCATGACTTTTGTGTAGTGTGTTTGTGTCTGAAATATCTTAAGGAGTCCTACAATGATTTTGTAAGGCCTTTGATCATCTTGGAGGAGCAAACGTATTTAAAAAAAAATAATTCTGTCCAACAAAGCCAAGTGTTCAAAAAAAGGAGGACATGGAAAACAAGAAGGCTTGTCTAGCAACATGAGAGTAGGACTTCCACCCCCAAGATTCCCAAGGCAGAGACCCAAGCAGTTAAGACAGCTTATTCCCCTTCATAGTCCAGAGTGGAGGCCCACCATTTGAAAGTTGTGCAGGTTTCTTCTCAAGCTTTGTCTGTGGAAGTTTCACAGCTGCCAGATTCTTTTCTGAGGAAGAGAACAGGTAACTTTTTTATTTATGAGAAAAGTTTTCTATGTTTCTAAAGTCCTATTCTTCCTCAGCAATTTCTTCGCTGTTTGTAAGGTCTGTAAGGTACCCCTCCTTGCATGTATCCTGGGAGTACATGATGCGGATTTTTATCAAAGCACATATTGATATGGGTGTTCTCCCATCCCCATATGTTTTCAGGGCAGACAGGGAAGGGCCCACAACTTCAGTATCTCAGTCTCCTTCCCTGGGCCTTGTACCTACTAAATAAAAAGTTAATTGAAGGCTGTTTACTGATAAGATATGGTGCATAGCAAAAAAAAAAGCAGTGTTCCTTGTAGCTGACAAAGTAGCTGGTGTGAAATGCTGTATTTGTCTACCTGCCATTGACATCAGAGTTGGTACAGAGATTGGGAAATGTAGTGGTGGGTCCCAGTTGTGACTTAGTAAAACCTTTGTGTATAGATAGAAGGCAACCAAGATGGAATGTATAGGAATGCTGAGACTGTGATAAAGCACATGGAGAGGAAAAAATGAGTGATCATATCCTCTAAACTTGGACACACAGAGTTGTTTTAGAGGGCTATGGTAAATACCAGTAGAATGTTTGGTACCTCGGCAAGTGTCAAAGTGAGCTCAATGAAGGCAACATCAACATATCATTCTTCCGCATTACAGAATGCAAGAAAGGCCACACTTCAAGTACTGTGTACTGCTGTGAAGATTACAATTCAGAATGCAGGAAAGGCTATACCTCAAGTACTGTGTAATGCTGTGAAAATGTCATCACTCCAAGGACATCAGATTGTTAGAGGGTGAACTAAGGGGATTGCCTTCTGGACTAAAGTAGTAGATTAAAGGCAGACTCAAATACTTTTTATGGAAAGCATGGAGGTGCCCTGGAATGCCTTGCTTAAGGTAATGGTACACTGTAGGTCAGCAGAAGCAAGCAGTATAGCCTAGCTGGAATAGAAGTGATAGAGCAGCTGCATAAAGGTCAGTTGCAGCAGCTGAACAAACTTGATTGCCTGCTTGTCTTCTTTAATAAGTTTCTCTCTCTGTTTATAGGCCATATTCCAAAGCACTTGATGATTGGGATGAAGCACTACCCTGAGCTTACAAGATCTGTGAACATGTAGGCAGCTCCAATAAAGGTTCTTCATTTAGTATACAAATTGAGTCAAACAGGTCCCAGTGGGAGGGCTTGACTGCTGTGTAGCAATTGTAAAAGGAAAGGCCCCGTATGTAATGTGTGGTAAGTATAAACTGGCAAATTAGATGCAGACAGTATGCTCCTGTGAGGCCTCTTTATAATAAATGATGACTGACTCGCACAGCATTAAAATGGGATGTCAACACTAAAACCTTGCACTGTTGAGATGTTCATCGTGTTTCACTGTTGCAGTCATTACAATTGGGTTATCCTGCTGGCAGGCTACCCGCAGTCGGCCCGAATTCCAAAGTTTAGGTCCGGCGTCGGTTGCTGTTGCCTCCTCCCAGACGTCAGTGTGCCAGGGGTATAAAAGATGCAGCCGACGCCATTTTCTTCAGTCTTTCTTGCCGCGCAGTGCCCGAAGCAAAAGCAGTTCGCAAGTGCCGGTCGGCCGACTCCTGAGATTTCAGATCCGAAGTCTTCATTAAAGCTAAGTACCCTGTGGGGAAACTTTTTTCTTGCTCCAGACCAATGTCAAAAAAAGTTAATAACTGTATTTCTTGTGGGAAGCAAATACATCATAAGGATTTTCATTCTTACTGTATTCCTTGCCTAGGCCCTGACCACAACGTTGCTAGTTGTCGGTTTTGTGCTAGATTTAACCAACGCACTATTAAGCGTCGGCACAATTTTGCATTTCATTACTTTGGCAGAAGATTCACTTATATAATGCCGTCGGAACAGCCGACTACTGGAGTTTATAAAAAGCGCAAAGAAAAAGAAAAGGACAGGCATCCGAGGTCCTAAACCGACGACGAGGCTTCCACTAGGCCTGTCGCCGGTTCTCAGTAAGGTGCTTTCGCAGCCCCTGACGCCCGCTACCTCAGAGCCACAGGCCGCTTCCGACACCCATGTGGCGCTGACTAGGCTGCTGGAAACTCAAGGTATTGGACACTCGGAAACTATTCCCTCAGATGGGTCCGGAGCTGCTGAGCAGGCATCGACTTCTGAGGGTGTTTTCAGGCCTACACAGTTATATGTGAAACCTACTTCAGCTTCAAAGGCAAAGACTAAAGCAGCTCTAAAGACAAAGAAACAAGTACAGCATTCTCCTGGACAGGCCACCATGCCTAAAAAACAGATGCTTAAAATGGCCGAAGACCTAATAACTTTGATCAGAGGTTCCCATTCCCCTCCTGATAAGAGGCCTAGGCAAGAGATAGAATATGAATCTTCAGATCAGGTTTCCATTTCCTCTGATTCCTCTTTGAACAGGAATATTCTCTTCCTCCCTATGAGGATTCTGATGCTGAAGAATCTATCTCTTCAGCCTCTCCTCCTGAGGATTATTCTTTTGGGGAGACACTGCATACTATGAGGGAGCATTTCCATTGGGAGAGCCAAGATTACTCAGAATCCAAGAAAAGGCTCAGAGACTTCCTTTTATTACCTCAGCACAGGCCCCTTGCTGTCCCATTTGTTTTAGACATTGTAGATGATGTATTTTCAGAGTCCGGTCTATCTCCAGACTCTCTACCCACCAGCTCCTGTCTAGCCAGACAAGATACTACAGGGTTCCTGATTCACATAAATTTCTTTATAAAAACCCTGCTGCTGACCCAGAAACTATCTCTCAGGGTACCAAAGGGGTCAAGGCTTCCACTGCAAAAAACCCTATCCCCTCTGATAGGGATTCTAGGGCCCTGGACAGATGGGGGAAAAAGATTTATACTTCTGCTACCTTGACTGTAAGAGCTTTAAATTACCAATTTCATATGCTTAAATATCAGCAATATCTTATGTCACTGCTTAAACAGAAAATGTTGACAAATTCAGAATGAGCAGAAAACAAAGAATTGCAGGATTTATTGCATGCAGCTGAACAAGTGGGAAAGCATACTTTGCAATGTGGTTTTGATTCTCTAGAGGCCTCCTGCAGGGCCGCTGTTACAGGTTCTGTCATTAGGAGGCATGCTTGGTTAAAAGAACAGAATCTGCCTGATCATGTTAAAGCAAAACTATTAGATGATCCATTACAGCATGATACTTTGTTTGATGTGAAAGCAGAAGCGGTGTTGAAGAAAATTGAGGGCAAAGCTAAATCTATGCAAACAGTCAAGGATTTCTTGCAGGTACCGCCTCCCAGATTTAGCAGGAATTGGCCTACAAAGAATTGGTCCTTTCCAGTGTCAGACAGGCCACAATGAGACATATACAGCCGCCCCAGAGGCAGATCACAGCCCCAAGGCTCATAACAGGCCTAAACAATGGGGTGCTTCTACCTCCAAAAGCGGAGAGGAAAATTCACAGCCATACAGGAAACAGTCTCAATGACTTTCCCCTGCCAGCACCAAGCACTTATCTTCTGGCAGCCCCTTTGGGGGGAAAACTAGCACTTTTTTCACAAAATTGGTACATAATCACCCAGGACAAATGGGTCTTAAATATCGTATCACAAGGCTACAGGTTCCACTCTCACACCCTGCCAAGGCCAAACGGTATGCCAGACCTGCCACGCAATCAATGGGCAGAACAAGTTTCATCCCTCATGGACATGAGAGCCATTCAGCTAGTACCACAGCAAGAGCAGGGACTAGGATTCTACTCAAGGCTATTCTTGGTGCCCAGAAAGGACAAAGTCTGGAGACCAATACTGGACCTGTCTATCCTAAACACATTCCTGGATATTCCAAAATTCAAAATGTTAACTCTGCAGCAGCTTCTGCCCATGCTGGGCAAGAGGGCTTGGCTTGTGACTTTAGACCTAAAAGAGGCATACCTGCATGTCCCAATCAGACAATCATGCAGAAGTTACCTCAGATTTATAGCTGGCTCAATGCACTACCAATTCTCTGCACTGCCTTTTGGCTTATCTACTGCGCCCAGGGTCTTCACAAAATGCCTGGCACCAGTGATTGCATTTTGCAGACAAAGAGGAATAGAAATATATCCTTACTTGGATGACTGCCTTATTCAAGCAGAGAACAAGGACATTCTACTACAGCATCTGATGTTTGTAAAAAGATTACTAACAGGTCTAGGGTACACAGTAAACGAAAAGAAATCAAAACTCGTACCCTCTCAAGAGATAATATTCCTGGTGCAAGCTTAAATACAACTGCCCAGATGGCTTATCTCACGCCAGACAAATGCAGACAACTGACTACTTATTTCAAAATGTTGGCAACAAAGACCCAGTTATCTGCAAGAAAAATTCTGCAGGCTTTGGGCTTCATGGCATCCTGCATTCTGCTAATTCCATATGCAAGACTGCATATGAGGAAACTTCAGTAGTATCTAAAAAGTGTTTGGACTCAACATTGCCACAGCCTGGAAACAATAATTACCCTCATTCCCTGCCTGCAACAGGAGTTTCGATGGTGGGCAAAAGCCTGTCACCACAACACGGGACAGCCATTCACCTTACCCACAGCCAGGCATACCTTGACAACAGATACATCAGATTATGCCTGGGGGGGCCTATATGGCAGGAAGATGTATTCAGGGCACATAGTCCGCAAGTCAAATGCATCTACATATCAATCAAAAAGAGATGCTAGCTGTTCAGAACGCCCTGACAGCCTTCAAGGATCTACTGCATCCAGGACAACTACTGATAAGGACCGACAATACTACAGTCATGTGGTACATAAACGAGCAGGGAGGCACACATTCCTTCCCCCTGTGCAGGCTAGCCATGAACTTGTGGGACACAGCATTGACTTACCAAGTACATCTGCAAGCACAGTTCCTGCCAGGAAGGACAAATACTCTGGCAGACGAACTAAGCAGAAACCTAATGGATCCCCATGAGTGGAAATTGGGTCCACAAGTCTTCAGCTTGATAACAAGGAACTGGGGATGCCCGGACATAGACCTCTTTGCCTCCCCTCACAACTACCAACTACAGAAATTCTGCACAAGGACTTATCACAAGCAAGCATGGAAAGTGGATGCTCTATCTTTCAGTTGGAAAGACCTAACAGTATATGCCTTTCCTCCTCTGCCTCTCCTCCCCAAGGTACTCCTCAAGGTCAGACAAGAGAAACCAAAAATAATACTGATTGCCCCAGACTGGCCGTGCCAGCACTGGTACCCAATCCTAAAGAGCTTGTCTCAATGCCCAGATTGGACATTACCTCAAATTACTCACTTATTGACCCAACAAGACAATCAGATACTGCACAGCCAACTCAGGACCTTAAACCTGGCAGCATGACGAATAATGTAGGCAGTCAAGGCACACCTCTCTCTAAAGCAGTGATGGATGTTATTTTGGAGGCCAGGAGGCCTAGCACCAGAAAATCTTATGCAGAAAAATGGAAGAGATTCTGTGCTTGGAACCAGGCACAAGGTTTTGACACGTTTGTTCCAAATATTCCCCAGATTTTGCAATACTTAACTGAGATGCTTGATAAAGGCCTTTCCTTTTCATCAATTAAAATTCATGCCTCTGCCATTTCAGCTCATTACAATACAGATCCACCTATTTTTTTTATCCATTACTAAGGCAGTACTTCAGAGGGGCCAAAAACATAAGACCTCCAAGGAGAGCACCAATACCTGCAATGGACCTCAACTATGTCTTGGAAAAACTCACACTGCCAATGTTTGAACCAACCTCTGCAGCTGATATAAAATTCTTATCCTGGAAAACAGCTCTGCTCCTAGCAATAACCTCTGCTAGATGAGTCTCAGAGTTACAGGCAGTCATGGCTGTGGAACCTTTTATCATTTTCCATCTGGACAGGGATGTCCTTCAAGGATGCATCCGCAGTCCTAACATATGGGTTGTCCTGCCTCAAGCAGCCCTTCGGTCGGCTGGATTCCAAAGTCTGGGTCTGGCCTCGGCTGATGTCGCACTTCACCCGACGTCATAGCTGCTGTGAATTGGGTATAAAGGCATCAGCCGACGCCATTTTCCTCAGTCTTTCTTGCCGCGAGGTGCCCGAAGCAGAAGCTGTTCTCAAGTGCCGGTCGGTCAGATCCAGAGATTTCTACTACCGAAGACTTCTAAAAAGCTAAGTACCCCGTTGGGGACTCTTTCTTGTCTCAGCCGATGTCAGAAAAAGTAAATAATTGTTTAACTTGTGGGAAACAAATACCTCATAAGGATTTCCATTCTTACTGCCTTCCTTGCTTAGGCCCAGACCACGACGTATCAGCTTGTCTAGCCTGTGCTTCCTTCAACCGACGGACACTTAGACGTCGGTCGGAGTTTGCAGAGGAGTTTTTTGGTCCCGCTTTTGCTTACAAAATGCCATCTGAGACTCCGACTACACAATTAGCTAAAAAGCGTAAGGAAAAGGACCGACACTCGCGGTCCACGGTTTCAGCCGAAACCACGGTTAAGCCAACCGCGAGTGTCTCGGTTTCGGCTGAAACCGAGTCCTCTGTTCTTCCTTCGGCCGAAAGCTTGTCTCCGACAGCCGAGGCCTCACACAGCATGGCTGAATCTGCTACTGAAATTTCTCCTGCTGTAGCAGGCACCCAGGATTTATCAGATACTATTCCTTTAGACATATCTACTCCTGCACGTGGAGCTGCTAGGCCCCCTGCATCTATGTCTATCAAGGCTTTTTCTAGGGCTAAAGCAGCTAAATCTTCTAAGGCCTTGCCTGCTAAAACCCCCTCACACAGGCCTACCCCTAGTTCCCAAATGCTCAGCCTGGCTGAGGATCTCATTTCTTTGATCAGGGGATCCCAACCTCACCCAGACAGGGCCTCTCAACCCCCTCCAGAGAAGAGGCCTAGAGCAGAGCCCCCGGATCCAGTTTCTACAGAATATTCCTCGGATGATTCAGAAAACTCAAATCCTCCAGAAGGCCCTTATTCTCCATATGAGGATTCTGATGCAGAAGACTCCATTCCTTCTGCCTCTCCACCTGAGGAGTTTTCTTTTGGGGAAACTTTACATGCTATGAGAGAGCAATTTCAATGGCAGGGCCAGGACTTTTCAGATTCAAGGAAAAGGCTAAGGACCTTTTTACATTTACCACAGCATAGGCCTTTAGCCATTCCTCCAGTACTAACAGTTGTGGATGATGCATTTAATGATGCCTGTACTGCCCCTGACTCTCTTCCCCCGGCCCCTGCTAAGCTCGACAGATATTACAGGGTCCCGGACACACACTTTCACTTGTATAAGGCTCCTATTGCAGATCCTGAAACCATTTCACAGGGCCCCAAAGCTGTAGCAGCTGCCTCTGCCAAAAACCCCTCCCCTCTGAAAGAGAATCTAGAGCATTAGAGAGACGGGGTAAAAAAGTTTATACTTCTGCTACTCTTTCGGCTAGGGCCTTAAACTGTCAATTCCACATGATTCAGTATCAGGAATTTTTGTTAGACCAGCTAAATAAAAAACTGTCCTCTCCTGAACCTATAGACCGTAAGTCCCTTCAGGATTTGGTACATAACACTCAGCAGGTCAGTAATCATTTCTTAAAATGCGGCTATGATGCACTGGAGGCTTCCTTTAGATCAGCTATGACTGGAACCGTGATCAGAAGGCATGCATGGTTAAAAGAGCAATCCTTACCAGACCATGTAAAGTCAAAGCTCCTAGATGCTCCCATGGAGAAACAAAGTTTGTTTGGCTCCCCTGCACAGCAAGTGCTAAAGAAGGTGGAAGAAAAAGCAAAAACTGTCCAAACAGTCAAGGATTTCTTACAGGTCCAGCCTCTGAGGTTTAGTAGAAATTGGCCTTCGAAGAATTGGTCCTTTCCAGACACCTCCAGAGCACAGAGAGGCAGAAATAGGCGCCCAAGAGGCAGAGGTCAATCCAGAGGTGCCTACAGGGGACGTCAGTGGCAGCCTAACAACCAGAGAAGTACTGCCACAGATCCAGCTACTACCACTTCCACAGGACAGACACAATGACTTGACTCTGATACCGCCTACCAGGGAACAACTGGAAGCACCCTTAGGCGGAAAGCTAGCCTTATTTTCCGTAAACTGGCATTACATTACAGGAGACAAATGGATTTTACAGACAATAGACAAAGGCTACAGGTTTCATTTCCACACTCTACCAAAAAAGAGAGGAATGCCAAACCTACCACCAAACCAAAAAACAAACGCTCTAGGACAAATCAACCACTTACTAAGGATGAGAGCTATAGAAAAGGTACCGCCTATGGAACAAGGACAAGGATTTTACTCCAGACTTTTCCTGGTACCAAGGAAAGAAAACCAATGGAGGCCTATTCTCGACCTGTCCGCTCTGAACACATATCTCATTGTTCCAAAATTCAAAATGCTGACCCTACAGCAACTTCTTCCCATGCTAGGCAAGGAGTCTTGGCTGGTGACTCTAGATCTCAAGGAGGCATACCTGCACGTCCCTATACGACCAGATTGCAGAAGATACCTCAGATTTCTTGCAGGATCAGAGCATTATCAATTCTCAGCACTGCCCTTTGGCTTATCTACTGCATCCAGAGTATTCACGAAATGCCTGGCATCAGTAATTGCTCATTGCAGGCTTCAGGGAATTCAGATTTATCCATACCTGGATGACTGCCTAATACAAGCGGACAACAAGACCAAATTAACAAAAGATTTGGAAAAGGTTATACAACTACTGCAAGCCCTGGGATACACAGTCAACATGAAAAAGTCAAGGCTGGTACCATCCCAAAGGATAACATTCTTGGGTGCAGAACTGGACACTTCAAATCAGATGGCATTTCTCACAGCAGAAAAGCAAAAGCAACTACCACTCTATTTCATGGCATTAACAACACAGAACCAGCTTACAGCAAGGAAAGTCCTGCAAGCCCTGGGTTACATGGCATCCTGCATAATATTGATTCCACATGCCAGGCTGCATATGAGGAAGTTGCAATGGTACTTAAGGAATATATGGTCTCAACACAAGCACAGTCTAGAAGTCCAGATTCCAATAGTTCCATGCCTGAAACAGGAATTCCTGTGGTGGGCTCAGGCCTGTCAGTTGAACAGAGGACTGCCTTTCCACAAACCTCGCCCAAGCCAGACTATCACCACGGACGCCTCAGACTTAGGCTGGGGGGCACACATGGTGGACAAGTGTATACAAGGCCTATGGACACAAGACCAGCTGAACCTACACATAAATCAAAAAGAGATGCTGGCAGTGAAACAGGCAATTCAGACATTCAGACCGTTTCTTCAACAGGGTCATTTGCTGATAAGGACGGACAACACCACAGTCATGTAGTATATCAACAAACAGGGAGGCACACACTCATATCCTCTATGCCGGATGGCAATGGACCTGTGGAATGTGGCCCTGAACCTCAACATTCAGCTCCAGGCCATATTTGTGCCAGGAAAAGAAAATATACTAGCAGACGCCTTAAGCAGAACTACCACGGATGCCCACGAATGGATGCTGCATCCAGACATCTTCAAATCCATTACAAAGAAATGGGGACTACCAGAAATAGACCTGTTCGCATCCCCACACAACCACCAATTGAGGAAATTCTGCACAAGGACATACCACCCACTTGCTTGGAATGTGGACTCCCTATCCTTCAGTTGGGAAAACCTGACAGCATATGCATTCCCACCTCTTCCTTTAATGCACAAAGTGCTACTGAAGATCAAAGAAGATCACCCAAGGATCATCCTGATAGCTCCAGACTGGCCGAGGCAGCATTGGTACCCGCTACTGAGGAGTATGTCTCGGACACACGCATGGCCTCTACCTCTAGTTCCTTTACTGCTAACACAGAACAACTTCAAGATCCTACATCCAAACTTGAAAACACTGCAGCTAGCTGCTTGGAATATAACATAAAACAAAATAACCCAGGTTTATCTCAGAGGGTTAAAGACATTATCCTGGAGGCTCGCAGACCCTCCACAAGGAAGACTTATTCAGCCAAATGGAAAAGTTACCTCATTTGGAGTGCAGCAAAAGAAGAAAATGTATCATTAGCAAACATAGCTAACATCCTGGAATATTTAGCAGAACTTTTCCACAATGGCCTGTCTTACTCCTCCATTAAGATTCATGCATCAGCAATTTCAGCAGAATACAACATGGATCCTCCAGTCTTCTCTCATCCTCTACTCAGGCAGTTTCTGAGAGGAATTAAAAATGTAAAGCCTCCAAGGAAGCCACCTTTGCCTACATGGGACCTTAACTTTGTGCTGGAAAAGTTAACACTTCCCCCTTTCGAACCAGCAGCAACAGCAGAATTACAGTTCTTATCTTGGAAAACTGCTTTCCTGCTTGCAATCACTTCAGCAAGAAGGGTTTCTGAATTACAGGCATTAATGGCAGTACAGTCCTTCCTTATCTTCCATCAGGATAGAGTGTCCTTGAGAACTAACCCTACTTTTATGCCAAAGGTGGTCTCCAGGGTATCATTGAACCAAGCAATCCACCTACCAACATTCTTCCCCAACCCACAGAACAGGGGGGAAAGACTACTACATACCTTGGATGTGCACAGGCAGTTGCGCTACTATCTGGACAGAACCAAGAACAATAGAAAAACTGACCAGCTTCTGGTAGCATATGCAACAGGAACGGAAGGAAAAGCAATTTCAAAACAGACAATCTCAAAATGGATAGGAAATTGCATTAGATTTTGTTACTCTTTTCATGGAAAGACAACTCCAGAAAACATCAGACCTCACTCCACAAGGGCTACAGCCACTACTACAGCTTTCTTACGAGGAGTGGCTACCAAAGACATTTTAGAAGCTGCTACTTGGAGCTCCGTACATACATTTGCCAAGCATTATACTCTACCTTTATACTCCAGATCCCGAGCAGGTTTTGCAACTGCTGTTTTGCAAGGGATCTTAACTACACCATAATCATCTTAGTGCCTCCTCCCCCAGTTTGGCTATGGTATTCTACCCATATGTTAGGACTGCAGATGCATCCTTGAAGGACATAGTACAGTTTTGTACCTACCATAAATGTAGATGTCCGAGAGGTATGCATCTGCAGTCAGGATTACCCACCCTCCTTCCCCTCAGTGGTACTCCTAGGGTATTTGCCCATCTTGTAGCTAGCTGGGGGAATCTATTATGGTGTATTTGTTTGTATATATGTATATACATGTTTATTTTTGTTTGCTCTCTACTGTTTGGAATCATTTGCATTTATCCAAATTTAGCCTTCCTAGAGGGCACCTGGCATCTGGGGCAAGAAACACTGAGGAAAATGGCGTCGGCTGATGCCTTTATACCCAATTCACAGCAGCTATGATGTCTGGTGAAGTGCGACATCAGCCGAGGCCAGACCCAGACTTTGGAATCCGGCCAAAGGGATGCCTGAGGCAGGACAACCCATATGTTAGGACTGCAGATGCATACCTCTCGGACATCTACATTTATGGTAGGTACAAAACTGTACTTTTCTCTGAGGACAAACCCTACATTGATGCCTAAGGTAATGTCCATTGTGGCCCTTAACCAAACAATTCATTTGTCTACCTTTTATCCAAACCCACAGAATAAGGGTGAGAGAATTCTGCATTCTTTGGACATTCACAGACAGCTACGCTTCTACTAGGACAGAACCAAAGCTTTCAGAAAGACTGAACAACTTTTAGTGGCATATGCTGTAGGATGTCAAGGAAAGCCTATCTGAAAGCAGACTATTTCAAAGTGGATAGGCCACTGCATTCGTTTCTGCTATTCACAGCATGGCAAATCAGTGCCTAAGGGCATTAGGCCACATTCAATCAGAGCAGCAGCAGCAGCTTTCCTCAGAGGAGTACCAACCAAAGACATCTTAGAGGCTGCAACGTGGAGTTCAGTGCATACTTTTACAAAGCAATATCACTTAACTCTCTACTCTAAATCCAGGGCAGGATTTGCCACTTCAGTTCTGCAGGGCCTGATAGCCTCTCCTAATCCTATTTAGCTCCAGGCTCCCAACCTTAGCTTTGGGATTCAACCCAATTGTAATGACTGCAACAGTGAAACGCGATGAACATAGTACAGTTGTGTACCTACCATAAATGTAGATGTTTGAGTGTATTCACTGTTGCAGTCCAGGTTACTCTCCCACCATCCCCCTTTTTCCTTTGCTGGGACTTATATGTACTTCTCTATTCTATACAACCTATGTGGTGTATTTGCTTGTAGATGAAGGAAAAGTTGTTTTTTGTGCATGCATGCTTATTGGCATAATGTAGCCTACCATTTTAGGGGCACCTGATATCTGGCAAGAAAAACTGAAGAAAATGGCTTTGGCTGCATCTTTTATACCCCTGGTGCACTGACGTCAGGGAGGAGGCGACAGCAACCGACGCCTGACCTAGACTTTGGAATTCGGGCCGACTGCGGGTAGCCTGCCAGCAGGATAACCCAATTGTAATGACTGCAATAGTGAATACACTCGAACATCTACATTTATGGGTAGGTACACAACTGTACTTTACTTCCATTGCCATAATACCATACGATACCATTTACTGGCGATATTGCGATGTACCCATGGCTAGAACAGACTAGGTCCCTTATATAGTTTTCTGTAGATAGTGAATAGAGCCTATGTCCAGTGACAAAAAGGTTCTCCTTGGATGCATTTTTCTCTGCTGTGTCTTTTGGGTGTGAGAAGATTTATTCCTTTCCTCTGTCTCAAAGTACCTTCTGCAGAGTATGAGTAATAGTCTGTCTTGTGGCAGTATGTTTGTAAATAAAGTATAAAACTTTTAGTGGATATAAAAAGTGTACACACCCCTGTTAAAATGCCAGGTTTTTGTGATATAAAAAAATTAGACCCCAAGAAATCATTTCAAAACTTTTCCCACCTTTAATGTGACCTATAACCTGTACAATTCAATTGAAAAACAAACATCTGTTAGGAGAAAAATATAAAAAAATAAAAAACATACAATAAGCTGGTTGCATAAGTGTGCATACCGTTTAATACTTTGTTGAAGCACCTTTTGATTTAATTACAGCATTCAGTCTTCTTGGTTTGAAGTCTGTCCGCATGGCACATCTTGACTTGGCAATATTTGCCCACTCTTTCTTGCAAAAGTGCTCCAAATCTGCCAGATTGCGAGGGCATATTTTGTGCACAGCCACAGGTTCCCCCACATATTTTCTATTGGATTTAGATCTGGGCTCTGGCTGGGCCATTCTAAAACTTCTGAAAATTTTCTTCTGGTGAAGCCATTTTTTTGTTGATTTGGATGGATGCTTGGGGTCATTGTCGTGTCGAAAGGTGAAATTCTTCTTCATCTTCAGCATTCTAGCAGATGCCTGAAGGTTTTGGGCCGAAAGTGACTGGTATTTGGAGCTGTTCATAATTCCCTCCACCTTGACAAAAGCCCCAGTTCCAGATGAAGAAAAGCAACCCCAAAGCATGATACTGTCACCACTATGCTTCACCATGAGGATGGTGTTCTTTTGATGATGCAAAGTGTTTTTGCACCAAACATACCTTTTGGAATTGTGGCCAAAAAGTTCAACCTTGGTCTCATCAGACCATAACACATTTTCCCACATGCTTTTGTGAGACTTGATGTATTGATCTGAAGTAGTTACTTCATTTGCTCTGCAACCTGTGGGTATCGGATCCGATTTCGGATCCGAGCCGGCAGCTTTCCAAGCTACAAGATCCGAGCTCCTAGCTCCTTCCCCCTACCCATAATCCCCTGCTATGTGCTACATTACCCCAGATCGCTTTTTGCCGCGGCTGAAGCAGCTACTTTTGAAGAGCTCCTTGGCTGTTTGGTGAGATTGAACCTTTTTCTTCTTTCTGTAAAAAAAAAAAAAATCTTTTTCTTGTGTGAGAGTGTTTAGTTTTTTCTGGGTTAGTTAGTGAAAGTGTAGTTAGTTAGATACCTTTGTTCCCCCTTTCTAACTAGTTTTTTTCTGTTAGTTCCCGCCTTTCACCCTCCCCCCTCTTAGTGTTTGGGTGTGTTTTGGTGTGAGTGGTGTTATGGCTGAAGGGCCTAAGGCGGTGTTCTCCAAGTGTACTGAGTGTGGACATAAGCTTTCGCCGGCGGATGGCCACACTCAGTGCGTTTTATGCTTGGGGGCGGCCCACTTGTCATCAGCCTGCACAATCTGTGCGGCCTTTAATCCCCGAGCTATTAGGGACAGGAAGAACAAGCTGATCCTAGCGGGCTTGTTGCCTCAGGAATAAGCTTCTTCTTCCTCCCCCTCTCAGGCACAGGTTGTCTCGACAGCCCTCGTGCCTTCTGGGCCCCCAACTCAACCTGGGACTCAACCTCCCTCTTTGGGTTTGAGTTCGGGGGATTCAGGTACCTCCACTACGGTGGAGAAAAGACACAAAGACAAGGGACATAAGTCCCACAAAAGGCGGGCTGAGACTCAACCCTCAGCCCCGCCGTCTAAGGTGACTAGATCTCCCTCGAGGGGCTACGGATCCTCCCCCTCTCGGCTCCATTCACCTCGTTTTTCTCCGGAGCTGGAGGAGGAGGATAGGTTTCCCTCGAGGTCCTCGAGGCGACCCTCCCAGCCCGCCTCGACGACTTCTTCAAGATCTACCAGAAGCCTCACTGAAGCAGATATGGATCGGATGATGCGCCGATTCATCCAGACCCAAATGCAGATGGGGGTGCTCTTGCCTCCCCCATATTTGCTCCGATTACTCCTTCTCCGACCCGTTTTCGGGTCTCTGAGTTATCGGATCCGGGCCCTTTCGGAACCGGGGATTCGTCAGCGCCGATAGCTCCGGTCTCTTCGCCGACTGTGCCTTCGAGTCTGTCGGATCCGAGCTCTCGGGGCCGAGGGCTGAGCATCGGATCCGGGGGAGCTGGTGTGTCTTCGGCTCAGTTGGGTTCGGAGCACACCTCTCTCTCTGCTCCGGCTGCATCGGCTCCGACCCCGATCCCTACCTCGGAGCCGAGGAGATTGCTCTTGGAGCCTGGCAAGAGTAGCTCTCCTTCGACTTTTGAGGTTGTGGAGAGGGTACTGTCGAGGACCTCCAGGTCCCCGGTTCGGGCGTCGGATCCTCCTGTACCCCCCCGCTGCATGTGGGTCTATCTTCCATCATCCGACCATCGGGACAGCCTGCTCAAGCCCTCCAGTTGGTTCCCTTAGAGGAACAGGACCCCGTTGACGAGCCCTCTTCGGACAGTCCCACCGAGGAGGTCCCTCGAAAACGTCGGTGCAAGTGGAGGCACCTGGACTCCCCTGAGTCCGTCACAACCAACATGGATTTAGATGAAGGGGAAGGTTCCCCAAGGTCACCCCCTGAGGATGTCTCCTTCGGAGACATCATGGAAATGTTGCGTATTAGAGGGGGGTGGTCTGCCCAAAAACCTTCCGCAGATGAATCCGTGTTCCTGGATGCGTTTGAGGCAGGCCCTTCTATCTCCTGGGTGTCCCCCCTGGTAGACCTCACTACTACCAGGGCGTGGAAGGAGCCCGACACCGTGGAGCCTATCCCAAAGCGACCCGACAAGATCCTTAGCCCCCCAGTGGATAGATTGTCTTGGGCCAAGGGAAACCAGTGGATGCCATGCTGGTGGCGGCTGCCACCAAGAGAGAACTCGCGCAGGAGAGTTCTTCGGTTCACCCGCCAGATAAGGAATCTCGAGCACTGGACCGCATTGGGAAGCGGATGTTTAGTTCAGCGACCTTTTCTGTAAGGGCGCTTAACTATATGGCACGTACCATTAGGCTGCAACACGACTTAATTAAGGAATACGCTGCAGCCCCCCCCCCCCCGAGTCCGTGTCGGTCGTGGACAAAAAAGTTTTCTCGTCTTGTATGGCCACTCTAAAGTCCATCTCTAACATGTCCATGCGTCTACTCTCCCATGCCACAGAGGGAGCCGCTAGGGCCAGCGGAGCCAGGGTCATCTTGCGACGTCACTCCTGGCTCTGTCTTTGCGATTTCGCGGATTCCTTCAAGGCGTCCTTCGCGAATGCACCCTTTGACGGATCTTCGCTCTTCAGCAAGACCATTCGTGAGACGCTGGTCCAAAGCGAGAAGGATGGGAAGACGCTGCCTGCCATCGGGGTCCGCTTCTCTAATCCCCAACGATCCTTTTCTAGGAATCAGAGGGGACAAAAGAAGCTGTGGTTCCGTAAGTCCCAGCAATCCCATCCGGCTTCGGACCCCTCGTCCTCTAGAGGCAGAGGAGGACAAGGAGGACTCTGGCCCAGAGGCAGAGGGGGACCGCGTAACTTCAGGTCCAGGGAACCCTTCCCGGATAGACCCACGCAGCAGCCGTGAGGGCTTACCCGGCTGTCCCTCTCTGGAGGCAGTCGGGGGGCGGTTGTCGGAGCACCTGTCAAACTAGGAGTCCATTACGACAGATCGATGAGTGCTCCGCTTCATATCCAGAGGTTATACCATCCCCTTCATAAACCACCCTCCTTCGACCAGACACCTCCCCGATGTTCCACCCTATCGAAGGGAGGCAGCAGCTTCAGAAATCCTGAAGTTGCTAGAAAAAAGAGCCATCCAGCCCATCCCCCCAGACCAGTCTGGATCGGGTTATTACTCCAGGTTCTTTTTAGTGCCAAAAAAGACGGGGGACCTCAGACCCATTCTAGACCTCTCCGCTTTGAACCTGTTCATTCCCAAAGAAAAATTCCGGATGGTCACCCTCCAATCTGTTCTCCCTCTTCTGCGGCAGAACGACTGGATGTGCTCGATAGACCTCAAGGATGCGTACTACCACATTTTGATGGACAGATGATCCAGAAGGTTTCTCCGCTTCCGGCTAGGAGCCAGTCATTACCAGTTCAGGGTTCTCCCGTTCGGCCTCACCTCAGCCCCCAGGGTGTTCACCAAGGTTCATGGCAGTGGTTGCAGCCCACCTGAGACTTCAGGGCATTCAGGTCTTCCTGTACCTAGACGACTGGCTCCTTACCGCCACCAACAGTCATCAGCTCTGCCTGGCAAGAGATTATGCTCTGACCCTTGCCCAGAGCTTAGGCATCTCTGTAAACCTCCAGAAATCCTCTCTTTGCCCCATACAGGTCCTGGAGTTCATAGGGGCCAAGTTAGATACCCGCATCTCTCGAGCTATGCTAACTGCGGACAGGATAAACAGCTTGTCGTGTCAGGTGTTAATTCTTCTTCAAAGCCCGGCCCCGCAGGCGGAATTAGTTCTGAGGGCACTAGGATCTATGGCAGCAGCGATCAGTCTTGCCCTTCACGCGCGTCTGCGAATGAGGATTCTGCAGTGGACCCTTCAAGTTCAGTGGTCCCTGCTACTCCATCCGTTGAATACTCTGATTTCCCCTAAGCAGAGTTTGCAGGCACTCCCTTCTTTGTTGGCTCCACGCCCCAGAGCTGAAGGAAGGGAGGCCTTTTGTTGTCCATCCCCCCCAAGCCACGCTGACCACGGACGCTTCTCGCCTCGGGTGGGGGGGGCATTGTTCGGGCAGAACCGTCCAAGGCACGTGGACTCCCCTGAAGACCGCTTTGCATATCAGTGTCCTAGAGATGAGGGCGGTGCTTCTAGCGTTGCAAGCTCTCCACAACCTTCTACCTCTTGGGACTGTTGCAATCCAGACAGACAACATGTCAGTGGTCTGGTACATAAACAAGCAAGGAGGAACCAGGTCCTACCCGCTTTGCCGGGAGGCTATGAGAGTGTGGGAATGGGCGATATCCACCAACCGCTTTCTGGTAGCAACGCACATTCCGGGTCGGTCCAACATTTTGGCGGACAAACTGAGCAGAGTGATTCTCACTCCGTACGAGTGGTCTCTCAATCCATTAGTTGCAAAGCAGATCTTCCGCAAATGGGGTTGGCCTTGCTGCGATCTTTTTGCTTCTCCCTTAAACACAAAATGCAGCAAGTACTTTGCAATATTTCCCCCGAAGGGGAGAATCCCAGAGACGCAGCGAGTACTTTGCAATACTTCCCCCCGAAGGGGAGAATCCCAGAGACGCTCTAGTCCATGCTTGGCCGTCCGGACTACTATATGCCTATCCACCCCTTCCGCTCATGACCAAGTTCATACAGAAAGCCCGTCGGTTGGGGAGCAGAGTTATCCTCATAGCCCCATTCTGGCCTCGCCAGACCTAGTTCCCGTACCTGCAGTCTTGCAGTGTATCTCCGCCATGGATACTGGATCCCATTTCAGACCTGATTTCGCATCCGGCGGGATTACAACCCCCGAACCTGGTGAACCTCAAGCTTGCGGCTTGGTTGTTCCAGTTCCACTGATGGCTAGGACTCCCGGTATCTCATCTCCTGTTAAGGCCATTCTAGTCGCAGCACATAAGCCGACTACTAGGAAGATTTACAACAGCAAATGGAAATGTTTCTCTGTCTGGGCCAAAGATAGAGGCCTGGATCCATTTACAGTTCCTATTCCTACTATTCTAGGCTTCCTGTCTCTGATATTCCGACAAGGAGCAAGTGCTTCAACAGTTAAGGTGCAATTGGCAGCCATCTCCCATTTCCATGTGGGAGACTGACTAGGATCTTTGGCTTCTACAAAATTATGTAAAACCTTCTTACGGGGCGTTTTCCTCTTGAAGCCTCCGGTGAAAGTGGTGGTGCCTCCATGGGATTTGGCCTTAGTCTTACAAGCCTTCACAGGCCCACCCTTTGAACCCACGGCTTTGGTTCCATTAAAGTTCTTGTCCTGGAAAACAGCCTTTTTGGTGGCCATTACTTCAGCCAAAAGGGTGTCAGAACTTCAAGCCTTATGTATGAAGCATCCTTATCTCATTTTTCATAAGGATAGAGTGTTCCTCAGGACTACTCCTTCGTTCTTACCTAAGGTGGCTTCGGAGTCAAATATCAATCAATCAATAAACTTACCCGTGTTCTTCCCAAACTTTCAGAATAAAGGAGAATACACATTGCATAAATTGGATGTGCACAGACAACTGCGTTTCTACCTGCACAGGACTAAGGATTTTCGCAAATCGGACCAGTTGTTCGTGTCATTTGCTAAATCAGCCATGGGTAAGGCCATTTCCAAAATGACTGTAGCAAATTGGATTTGTCAATGCATAGTCCACGGGTACTTATCTGCAGGCAAACTGGTTCCTACGGGAATTCACGCTCATTCTACGAGGGCTGTGGCCACCTCTGCAGCCTTCTGGTCTAGGATCCCCTTGGATGACATATGCTCTGCAGCTACCTGGTCCTCTTCACATATGTTTATTTCTCATTATAAATTGGATATGGTATCGAGAGGTAGGGCTTCCTTTGGCTCTGCGGTGCTTCGGAATATCCTTCCATAGGCCACCCAGGGTTTCTCCCTAGGTAGCTGGGGACTCTGTCCCACAGGTTGCAGAGCAAATGAAGTAACTACTTCAGATAAAGAAGTTATGTACTCACCATAACGTTCCATCTGAGTAGGTACTTCATTTGTCTGCAACCGACCCCCCCTGCCATCTCCCGAACCTTTCGGGATTCCTGATCACCAAAGAGATCTTGTTCTGCTTTAGGACAGTTTATCTGGTGTTGCTTCCTCTATCGAAGGTAGGAGTTGTGTAAGAGGCAAAAAATTCGATCTGAGGTAATGTAGCACATAGGGGATTATGGGTAGGGGGAGGAGCTAGGAGCTTGGATCTTGTAGCTTGGAAAGCTGCCAGCTCGGATCCGAGATCGGATCCGATACCCACAGGTTGCAGACAAATGAAGTACCTACTCAGATGGAACGTTATGGTGAGTACATAACTTCTTTTTTTCAAAATTTTAGCTAGGCCTGGATGTTTTTCTGTGTAAGAAAAGGCTTCTGTCTTGCAACCCTACCCCATATGCAACCCTACCCCATAGTCCAGACATATGAAGAATACGGGAGATTGCTGTCACATGTAGCACACAACCAGTACTTGCCAGAAATTTCTGCAGCTCCTTCAGTGTTGCTTTAAGTCTCTTGGCAGCCTCTCTGACCAGTTTTCGTGTGGTCTTTTCATCAATTTTGGTGGGATGTGCAGTTCTGTGCAGCGTCACTGTTCTCTCATATTTTCAACTGAGTAAATGTCAGAAAAATCCTACTAGGACTGCTGAATTTTATTTGGGGTTAATCAGGGTCTGTGTACCCCAGAAAGGCTGAATGCTGTAATTAAATCAAAAGGTGTTTCAACAAAGTATTAGTTTAAGGGTGTGCACACTTATTCAACCAGCTTATTGTACAGTTTTATTTTTTTATATTTTTTCCCCTAACAGATTTGTTTGTTTTTCATTGTACAGGTTATAGGTCACATTAAAGGTGGGAAAAGTTTTGAAATGATTTATTGTGGTCTCATTTTTTTTCTATCACAAAAACCTGGCATTTTAACAGAGGTGTCCAGACACTGACATAAAATATAATAAAATAAGGTGGATAGATGGTGGCTGTTCCTAGTACAGCAGTGATTTATTCACACATATAATATTATGGTAAATTACTTGCACATCTGTACTGCATTCATCTTTAGATCACTCTTTAGATCACTGTTGCAGTGCCTTAGCTATATGGGTAGATTACCAGAGCCTAGAGAGAAAAAGAGGAGGAAGATGTATCAGAATTTAAAAGCTCTTGGAAATAGTACTAGCAAAGTCTGCTCTGAACCTAGAGAAAGTCTAATTTGGTAGCTTGCTGAAAATATGCACAAATGATCACATTGCTAGTTTATTTTTGAGTTCACTTATTCCAAAAAGCCACAAAAGTAAACAAAGCCCTAGTAGAGGGAACCTTGACCCTGCCTGGAAGTGCCTTGTTATGGTGAGAGTGACAAAAAGCAATAGCTTGGTACAGCCATTTAAATATTGTCTGTTTTGACACACTGATTTCCCCTATTTTTACCTTTATATGAAAGTCGATCAGAATTCCTAATTTTTTTTGTCCTGTCAGTTTAGTATCTGAGCTGCTTGTATACATCTAGAGTGTGTCAAATTTTCTCCCATCTACTTTTTGAATTTGAATAGAAAACAGAGAGATGTATAGCCTGGCCCAAGGTAAACTCTGAAAGCCGTTTAGGCATACGTGAAGGTTTTGTACTTAAAGTTACCCTATCCAATGCTGAATCACCATAAGAGCTTGTAACTTAGATACTCTTCTTGCAGAAGTTGGAGCAGTGAGTAATGCTGTTTTCCAAGATAAGAACTTCAAATCAGTCTCATGTGTAGGTTCAGAAAGAAAACGTGTAAGTTTTTTCCAGCATAAAATTAAGATCTCAGGAAGGAGACACCTTTATTCTAGGTGTGGTGGATATGTAAAACCCTTTTCAAGAACTGTTTCATTCAAGGTAGGACAGAAAGCAGGGAATTCATTGGGCAGATAAGCAGAAATGGCCAAAAAGTAAATCTGTTTAATTTTTTTTTTTTTTTTTTTTTTTTAGTCCCCCTTGAGACATCCAGTCACTGGTCCAGCCCCCAGTGCCCCACGTCCATGTCAGGTCTACTAGATGGTCTCCTACCCCCAGACTTGTTGTGGATTGCTAGGGACTATGGATCCTGTGTGCATCATAGTGGCTTGTCCATCTCCATTTCTATTCTGATAGACTTTCATTTGCCCTGTCCACAACCCACACTCACTGCTTACATTCGAAGGCAACTCTCCTGTTTGAACCTTGTCTCCCCTAAGAGAGTGCCAGTGATGAATGCCCTCCCACCTAGGAACGGCATGTCCACCCCTCCCTGCAGCTACATTACTCACCCAAGCCACTAATTGAACCTGGGCTGACTGGCCTGTAGGGATAGACTGTGCTAGAGTCTTAGCTCCCAGACTACCACAGCTAATTTACAAAGGATGCAGGATCTGTCCTCCCCAATTGTTTATGTAGCCCATCCATTATTATTAGTAAGGGCTTGACACACAAAAATGATATGAGAGCATTTATTTGATCTAACATTTCTTTGACATTTATGTGTTTCACTCTGTCCTTGTTCCACAGACTCTGAACTTTCACCACCTTGGAAACTGTTCCCCAAGCAAAGTCTGAGGCATCTGTCGTCAGATAGAATAGAGGCTGAAAGAGAGAAGGGGAGACTTTGGCTGAGAGATAACAGGTCCACTGGAATGTTAAGGCAATGAGTTGTAGTTCTTGTGGTGCAGTTTGACTACTGTGTGACAGATAGTACTTGGGGGACAATTGGGAATTTGAGAAAGGCTCCTCAATGACCCTGTGTACTGCAAAGCTAGTAGCTACATATAAGTTATAAGAACTCACTAGAGTAACTCCCTTTATATAAATCCTAGAACTGGAATCTGAAAAAATAAATGGTGCTGATGTTTGGTACAAACTGATTTGAGGAACCAGAAATGACGACGGTGGCTGAGCGAACAGGAAACCTGTTTGAAAACTGAAGACTCCTGCGATGTTCCCCCTCTGGGCCAGTAATCAAGGAACCTTAATCCTCACTACTGACACTGGTGAGGGACGTTCACTTGGAACAAAGATATGTATGCACTGTATTTCCAGATGCAGCTCTCTGCACAAAGCACAATTTCCCTTTAGAGCACACAGGAAACACTCAGTCTGGGATCTGGGTTTCTCTCTCTCGCTCTCAGCCCCCCAGTAAGACTCCCCACTGGCACAGCTATAGAGTTCAGGTCTCAGCCGAGTGTCCCAGCCCAAGTCCTCCATCGCTGTCTCTGTGAATCCAGTGCTCTGTGTCCCTGCCCCAAGTAGCTAACACACACACGCACACACTCTTTGAGGTGTCATTTTCATACACACACACACCTGGGAAAGGCTGGCACAGATTTACTAGCTATGCCCCTCTGCCCAGACTGCAAGGTAGATACTGCCACCACGACACTCCAAAGCCAGCTACTGTAAGGCTGTTACAGGGGTACCCAATTATACTGAGTGAAATTAATACTAATACAAATGGTAGTGTTTGACCAATGCAGTAAGACTTCCAGGAGCGGGCACAGTGTCACTAAATAAATATAAGTGCTCTCAAAGGTTAAAACATTCTGTAAAAGATCAGCCAATGAAAGGTATAAATTTAGTAATAAAAATTAAAAGAACATGAAAATACTAAATATCTATTTACAGTAAACACCAGAGTTTAAATCACAGTAAATATTAAAATAACACAGATGAATAGAGTCACACAGATACAGAAAAGCAGTACTTAACTAATCTCACTCTGTTTTCTTGACTGATCTAAATAATTACTATTCCCTTATTAATTACTAAAGCAAGGCAAGATGGAGTGGGATGAGTGATCCTTTTATGTCTGGTTTCAAAAACAGACTGCTCTGAGACTTCTGTCTCGTATAGTATTAAAATATCATTTTAGTGCTGGATTACAATGACATCACATACATCTAGTCATCTGATGCCTGGTTCCCATACTATCCCACTTTACTAGAAACAGAACCAGAATATCGCACATATGTGTTACCATACACGCGGGTAGAGCTTTGCTAAGATGTGCTGTAGCATCTGGAAGCCATAAAACCGTTTCAACACTTCCACCTTTCCAGGTAGCAAGTAGTTCACTGCTATGGACAATACAGCAGGTTTCCAAGTCAGTCTTTTTACAGACCTTGTGTCTTTGGTTGCAGTCAGAGCTGTAAGATACAATCTTTATGGCCTAAATTAAGTAATTTAATTTCAGGATATTTTTCTGTAAGTTAGCTGGGGTGGAGCTTCACCTCTTCTCTTCCAGTACCCTCTGTTGCAATGTATATGTTTACTCAGTTACAGTAGTACAGTCTGACATACATGTGTATTTCTTTTCTGTCCAGCAGGACACACTGTTGGTACATTTTTAACACAAGCAGCTTTACAAATACAATTTTCAACACAAGCATGTGTACAAATCAGTTTGATATATAAATGGCATATAATTCTTTACAAAACTCCAGCTGGCATATGTTACATCTCCACTGCCCTACTTCTTTTGGCATAGCTGGCAATGTCTCACATTGGCACAGCTCCCATACAACTTCCTTATTTTTGCAGATTGGGGAGGAAAGAACCAAACTGCCCAAAGCCTGTCCATATCTCTACTGAAAAAGGTATCTGAGAAGTGGGTAATGAAGCCTTGGACAGTTGGCAGTAGAGCCTGACTGAAAAACATAAGTGTTGAGGTAAATTTTGTAATGACAGCCCCAAAACCACTAGTCCTAGTCCCAGCTATAGTTTTTTATAGAAAGGTTAAACTTTTTCTCACAAAAAAAAAAAACTTTTATAAGGAATTTCCCTACAGGGAATCCTGACTAAAAATTTCATTTTTAAGGTAAACTTTTTTTTGAGACAATCATTAAAAACACCAGCCCTAGCCCTTTAACAGTAATTTCTGACAAAAAAATGTCCTTTTTTCACAAAAATTGGTAAAGTGGAAGGTATTATCCAATGGAGTCCTTATCTGCGCAGGCTTGCAAAACTGTTAGTTGACCATGAATCACTTGAAGCCTGCAGTGAAAAATGCACTTTGGCAAAAAAGTTTTAAAGGTTTGGCGATCTAACCATTGGCCCTTATACTACTCTGCTTTTGCTGTTCATTGCTTAGGGTACATGGAAGGTTCTTGTAATATTTGGATGCTGTATGGTTGTTATCTGCTGGGCTGGGTATAATCCATATAACTTAGGCTACTGCTGCAATGTTCTAATGATGCAATTTGCACTCCTGTCATTGGTTTCTATCCTTTGTGAGATTTTATACCTGGCATTGTCATATGTATACCTAAAGACTGTATGATGGGAATGCAGAAGATTCACTCATGACTGTTAAGGAGTCACTTTATCTCTCCATCATGTATCTGAACATCGATTGCAGATTATCTTCTACAGAATGTCAGTTTGGTTTCACCCTCTGGTCTTTTTTGTAGATGGTGTGTTTGTTAGAAGGGATCTGGGCAACCAGTATATCCTGTCAGAATCCCTGATGATGTCCTTCAAGAATGCAACTGCAGTCATAACATATGGGTTGTCCTGCCTCAGGCAGCCCTCGGTCGGCCGGATTCCAAAGTCTGGGTCCGACGTCGGCTGATGTCGCATTTCTCTCCGACGTCAGAGCGGCTGGAGTACATAAGCATCAGCCAACGCCATTTTCTTCAGTCTTTCTTGCCGCGCGGTGCCCGAAGCAGAAGCGATTCGCAAGTGCCGGTCGGTCAGCTCCTGTATTCTTCGATTCCGAAGTCATCAAAAAAGCTAAGTACCCCGTTAGGGACCTTTTCTTGCCTCAGCTGATGTCAGAAATTACTGAAAAAGTTAACAATTGTCTTTCTTGTGGTAAACAAATACCTCATAAGGATTTCCACTCTTACTGTCTTCCTTGCCTTGGCCCCGACCACAACGTCTCGTTCTGTGTAGCCTGTGCTCGCTTCAACAAGCGCACTCTCAGGTGCCGGGCGGAGTTCGCTGAAGATTTTTTCGGCGAAAAATTTGCTTATACAATGCCGTCGGAACTTCCGACATCGCAAACTCCCAAGAAACGAAAAGACCGGGACCGACATCCTCGGCCCGCGTCTACCACCGACTCCACGCCAAAACCTACCGCGAGTGCTCCGGTTCCCCCTGAGACGGTTATTCCACCGCATTACCGACGACTCCGATTCCGGATATCACTCCGACGCCAGTTATTGATTTTCCTCCGGATACCGAAACCGAGGAAATGCCCGAGACCATTGCTGTAGATAAGGTCACTCCTGCACGTGGAGCTGCCAGGCCTCCTATGGCCATGTCTATTAAGGCCTACACTAGGGCTAAGGCAGCCAGCAAGACCAAGCATCTTACTGCTAAAGCCTTACCTCAGCCTACTCCAGAGACACAAATTATGACTATGGTTGCTGACTTAATTTCTATGATTAGAGGTTCACAGGCCCATCCTGAGAGAGGATCCCAGCCTCCTTCTGATAAAAGGCCCCGGGTTGAACCCTCTGACCCTATTCCTTCAGATGAAGATTCTGAGGATTCTGTCCACTCTGATGGCCAGGAAGAGCTCTTCCAGACCTATGAGGACTCCATCCCCTCGGCCTTCCCTCCTGAGGATATTTCTTTTGGGGAAGTTCTGCATACCATGAGGGAACATTTCAAGTGGCAAGGCCAGGAATATTCTGATTCCAGAAAGCGCCCTCGAACTTTCCTTAAAAAGCCTCAGCACAGGCCCTTAGCTATTCCTCCTGTGCTTGATGTTTTGGATGATTTATATTCTGACTCTAGTGTTACCCCTGATTCTCTTCCTCCTGCTCCAGCTAAGCCAGACAGGTATTACAGGGTCCCAGAAACACATTCCCATTTATTCAGGGCCCATACTGCTGATTTGGAAACTATTTCTCAGGGACCTAAAGGTGTTTCAGCTTCCACCTCTAAAAATCCTTTGCCCTCCAACAGGGAAGCTAGGTCATTAGAGAGATGGGGTAAAAAGGTTTACACCTCCACTACTTTATCTATGAGAGCTTTGAATTGCCTTTTTTCATATGTTACAATATCAGGATTTCCTGTTAGAAGATTTACAGAAAACATTGGCCTCTCCTGATCCTTTAGACAGGAAGTCTTTGCAGGAAGCTGTACATTACTCTCAGCAAGTAAGCAATCACTTCCTGCAGTGTGGATATGATGCACTGGAAGCTTCATGTAGGGCAGCTATGACAGGGGCAGTCATTCGTATACATGCATGGTTAAAAGATCAACCTCTACCAGATCATGTAAAGGCAAAACTTCTGGATGCACCTTTGGAAAAGAACAAGCTTTTTGGTGCTAATGCTAAGGATGTGTTAAAGTCCATCGAGGAAAAAGCAAAATCAGTTCAGACGGTGAAAGATTTCCTCCAGGTTCAACCCCCCAGATTCAGTAGGAATTGGCCTTCAAAAAACTGGTCCTTTCCTAATCCTGAAAAATTTCAAAGGGGTAAAAACAGACGTGGCCGAGGAAGAGGACAATACAGAGGTCCTTACAGGGGGCGACAATGGCAGCCAGCAAACCAAAGAAGTGACACAGGGTTTCACCTGCCCCACAGCCACAGTCTCAATGACTTTCCTCTACTTCCACCTACCAGGGAACAAATAGAAGCTCCCTTGGGTGGGAAATTATCTCTGTTTGCAGACAATTGGCACAGATTGACAAAGGACAAATGGATTTTGGACATTATAGACCGAGGTTACAGGTTCCATTTTCATACCTTACCAAGAAAACAAGGCATGCCAAACCTACCACAAAACCAGAGGGCAGAGGCTATCAAGCAAATCTCTCTGCTGACTCGGATGAAAGCAATAGAAAGAGTTCCACAACAAGAACAAGGCCAGGGGTTTTACTCAAGACTGTTCCTTTTTCCAAGAAAAGAATCTCAATGGAGACCAATACTGGATTTGTCCGCATTAAACACCTTTCTCATAGTACCAAAGTTCAAAATGCTGACTTTACAGCAACTCCTTCCCATGCTGGGCAAGGGGTCTTGGCTGATTACTCTGGACCTCAAGGAGGCATACCTGCATGTCCCTATCAGACACAGCTGCAGAAGATACCTCAGATTTCTTGCAGGGCCAGAGCATTATCAATTCTCAGCATTGCCATTTGGCTTATCTACTGCCCAGAGTATTCACAAAATGCCTGGCTTCAGTAATTGCTCATTGCAGGCTCCAGGGGATCCAAATTTACCCGTACCTGGACGACTGCCTCATACAAGCGGACGACAAATTGATGTTGACAAAAAACTTGGACTATGTCATACGATTACTTCAAGCTCTGGGATACGCAGTCAACTTCCAAAAGTCAAGACTTCAGCCATCCCAGCAAATAATCTTCTTAGGAGCCAAATTAGACACAGCCTCTCAAATGGCTTACCTAACAGAAGACAAGCAAGAGAAGTTAACTCATTATTTCAAAGATTTGGCAAAACTTACCCAGATGACTGCAAGGAGATTCCTACAGGCCCTGGGTTACATGGCATCCTGCATTCTCCTGGTTCCATTAGCAAGACTACACATGAGAAAGCTTCAATGGTACCTAAAAAGCCTATGGTCTCAGCACAGCAACAACTTAGAGACAACCATACCGCTCATTCCATGCCTACAAAAGGAATTCCTATGGTGGGCCTCGGTAAGCCAGGCAAACACAGGTATGTCATTCAAAAAACCACAGATAACACAGACCATGACCACAGACGCCTCAGACCTTGGATGGGGGGCGCACATGGAAGGCAGACCATGACCACAGACGCCTCAGACCTTGGATGGGGGGCGCACATGGAAGGCAGGTCTATACAAGGACAATGGTCTCCAAAGGAAACACATCTGCATATAAACCAAAAGGAAATGCTGGCAGTAATGCATGCCGTCGAGGCCTTTCAACACCAACTTCAGCAAGGCCATTTACTGATACGGACAGACAACACCACTGTGATGTGGTATATAAACAAGCAAGGGGGCACCCATTCTTACCCCCTTTGCAGACTGACAATGCATCTTTGGGAAAAATCACTGAGCCTAAACATTCAGTTACAATCCCAGTTTGTTCCAGGCAAAGACAATGTGCTGGCGGACAGCCTAAGCAGGAATTTCACAGATCCACACGAGTGGAGGTTACATCCGTAGATCTTCACACAGCTCACTTCGACATGTGGCAGGCCAGAAGTAGACCTATTTGCCTCTCACCTCAACCATCATCTACAAAAATTCTGCTCAAGGACATACCATCCACAAGCTTGGAAAATAGATGCTCTCTCATTCAACTGGAACTTCCTAAAAAAATCTATGCATTCCCACCTCTGCCACTGATGACCTCAGTATTACTAAAGATCAAAGCAGAGAGACCCAAGGGGATCCTAATAGCTCCGGACTGGCCAAGACAACACTGGTATCCACTACTACGGAGCATATGTCACACCAAGAAGTGGGCCCTTCCCCAATGGCCTCTACTTTTGACTCAACACAACTTCAAAACAGTGCATCCAAACTTTCAGACACTGCAGCTAACAGCCTGGGAGATCCCATGAATAACCTCAACCTAGCTCTCTCCAAGGAAGTTCAGCGGATACTAACAGAGGCTCGAAGACCATCCACCAGAAAGGTTTACTTAGCAAAATGGAAGAGATTCAGCATTTGGAATACCAGCAAGGGACATGATGCATCATTATTGAACATCCCACTCATCCTGGAATATTTGGCAGATATGCTAAAGAATGGACTCTCATATTCTTCCATAAAGATACATGCATCAGCTATTTCAGCTAGATATAACACTGATCCGCCTGTCTTTTCACATCCTTTGCTAAGGCAATTCCTCAGGGGAATCAAGAACATTAAGCCACCAAGAAAGGCTCCAGTGCCAGCCTGGGACCTCAATTTTGTCCTAGAAAAACTGACTCTACCTCCATTTGAACCAGCAGCTTCAGTTGACTTGCAATTTCTATCATGGAAGACAGCTTTCCTGTTGGCAATTACCTCAGCAAGAAGGGTTTCGGAACTACAGGCCCTAATGGCAATACCACCATTCATAATTTTCCACAGAGACAGGGTTTCATTAAGGACCAACCCTACTTTTATGCCAAAGGTGGTATCTAGGGTTTCTTTAAATCAAGCTATTCATCTGCCTGCTTTCTTCCCCAATCCTGAGAATAAGGGGGAAAGACTGTTACATACCTTGGACATTCACAGACAACTTCGATACTACCTGGACAGAACCAAGACCAGTAGGAAGTCTGAACAACTTTTTGTAGCTTACGCCCCTGCAGTCCAAGGAAAAGCAATTTCAAAACAAACTATTTCAAAATGGATTGGACATTGCATCAGATTCTGTTATTCCTTTCATGGAAAGACTGTTCCAGCCAATGTCAGACCACATTCCATCAGAGCTACAGCCGCCTCTACAGCATTCTTAAGAGGGGTGCCTGCTAAGGACATTCTAGAAGCTGCTACATGGAGCTCCGTGCATACATTCTCCAAACACTACAATCTCCCTCTATACTCCAGATCCAGAGCAGGCTTTGCTTCGGCAGTCCTGCAGGGTTTGATTGCCACACCATCTTTTTCCTAGAGCATTCCTCCTCCCCCAGCTAAGCTATGGTATTCTACCCATATGTTATGACTGCAGTTGCATTCTTGAAGGACATAGTACAGTTTTGTACCTACCATAACTGTAGATGTCCGATAGATATGCAACTGCAGTCGGATTTTCCCTCCCGCCATACCCCTCTATGCCTAGGGTCCACTCCTATCCCTGTTTCTCTTAGCTGGGGATATCTGTTATGGTGTATCTGTTTATTGCTCATTTATTTGTCTGGAATCCTGTTTTTGTCTTCCAATTTGATTACAGCCTTCCTTGGAGGGCACCTGGCATCTGGGGCAAGAAACACTGAAGAAAATGGCGTCGGCTGATGCTTATGTACTCCAGCCGCTCTGACGTCGGAGAGAAATGCGACATCAGCCGACGTCGGACCCAGACTTTGGAATCTGGCCGACCGAGGGCTGCCTGAGGCAGGACAACCCATATGTTATGACTGCAGTTGCATATCTATCGGACATCTACATTTATGGTAGGTACAAAACTGTACTTTCTTCGTGTTTCACTGTTGCAGTCATCACACTTGGGTTATCTGCTTGCAGGTAGCCCTCAGTCGGCCCGAACACCAGAGTCTTGGGATTTTTGCGTCAGATGCTGTCGCCTCCTCCATGACGTCAGGTTGTCAAGGGTATAAAACATGCAGCCGACGCCATTACATCAGTCTTTCTTGCCAAGAAGGAGCCCGAAGCAGAAGCAGTTCGCAAGTGCCGGTCGGCCCTACCTGAAATTAGTTTTTTCGAGTTTCAGACCTGAAGTCATCTAAAGCTAAGTACCCCATTGGAGATTCTTTTTTCTTGCTCTAACCGCTGCCAGAAAAAATTAACAATTGTCTTGCCTGTGGAAAGCAAATACCTCACAGAGATTTTCATTCTTACTGCATCACCTGTTTAGGCCCAGACTACAGTGCTCTTAGCTGTCAGTTTTTTGCCGTTTAACGCCCGAACCATTCATCTTCAGGCTATTTTTGTAGCTAAATTCTTTTGCCCCGTATTCCGAAATGGCTTCTGTAAGCCATCCGACTACTGATCTTCCGAAAAAGTGCAAAGACAGAGACAGACCGTAAAAGTCAAAAACTGCCAACGACGCTTCCGTTAAGCTTGTCTCCAGTCCGCCGGTACTCAGTGAGGCACCTTTGCGGCCCCTGATGCCTGCTTCTACAGATTCGCAGGCCTCTGCTGAGACCCATTCAGAGTCTGGTATGCCACGAGATGCTTCTTCGACTATGGAACCTGTGGATGTCTCTACCTTGTATGGGTCCGGAGCTGCTGTACAGGCACCGGCTTCTGAGGATGTATTCCAACCTACCGATATTCATATTAAACCGACAACTTCATTTCCTACTAAAACTAATGAGTTTCTCAGGCCCGGAGTAAGCAGTACGCCTAGAAAATTGACGTTCAAAGTGCATGCTCATCCTCCCATGCCACAAAAACAAATGCTTAGAATGGCTGAAGACCTTATTACTCTAATTAGGGTAAGCCAGCCTTCCCCTGCCAAAAGAGAAAGATTTGAATTTCCTTCTGATTCTACAGACCAGGAGTCCCATGACTCTGATTCTTCAGATTACCAGGACATGCCCTTATCTACCTATGAGGATTCAGATGCAGAGGAATCCATTCCCTCTGCCTCCCCTCTAGAGGATTTCTCTTTTGGTGACACCTTGCATACCTTAAGAGAGCATTTCCACTGGGAATGCCAGGACTATCATCAGTCCAAAAAGAGACTCGGGGAATATTTAGATTTGCCTCAGCACAAGCCTCGAGCTATACCCCCTGTACTGGATATTGTAGACTGTGTCTTCTTGGAGTCCAGTCTTACTCTTGACACCTTACCACCAGCTCCTAGAAAACCTGACAAGAACTACAGAGTACCTGATTCTCACAAATTTCTCTTTAAGAATCCTACTGCGGATCCAGAGACCATTTCCCAGGGACCTAAAGGCATTAAGGCTACTACAGCCAAAAACCCTACCCCTTCAGACAGGGATTCTAGAGCTTTAGACAGATGATACATCTGCAACTCTTGCCATCAGGGCTTTGAATTGCCAGTTTCACATGTTGAACTACCAGCAACATATTATGGAACTAATTAAACAAAAAATGGTGTTACTTCCAGATTGGGCAGAAAATAAAGATTTACAAGAGTTAATGCATTCTGCAAACCAAGTTACTAAACATACTTTTCAATGTGGGTTTGATGCCTTAGAAGCGTCTTGCAGGGCTGCTGTCACTGGGTCTGTACTGAGAAGGCATGTTTGGCTAAAAGAACAAATCTTGCCTGACCATGTTGAAGCAAAATTACTAGATGCTCCATAAAATCAGGAGCGTTTGTTTGGCACAAAAGCAGAAGTTGTTCTTAAAAAGATGGAAGAAAAAGCTAAATCTGTGCAAGCAGTCAAAGATTTCTTACAGGTGCAGCCACCTAGATTCAGTAGGCATTGGCCTTCAAAAAAGTGGTCCCTTCCTGTCCCTCTCAGGCCTTCAGTCCAAACCCAGGGGAAACAGACCACCAAGACTGCAGTCTCAGGGTATGCAGCGATATAAACAATGGAGTGTTTCCACCTCAAAACTTGGGAGTGGTAAGCCACCCCCTTATGGAAAAAGTTCACAATGACTTTCCAATTATCCTTCCCAGCCATGCCCAAGTACTTGTGCCCCTAGGAGGAAAACTCGCCCTTCATGCAAAAAACTGGGTGTCCATTACTCAGGACCGATGGGTTCTAAACATTGTATCCTAGGGATACAGATTCTACTTCCACTCACTGCCAACACCAAGCAGGTTGCCAGACCTTCCTCCAAACCAGTGGGCCGAGGCTCAAAAGCAAGTACTTTCCCTTCTCCATATCAGGGCTATTCAACCTGTTCCAGTAAAACAAAGGGGACAAGGTTTCTACTCCAGACTGTTCCTGGTGCCCAGAAAAGAGAGCTCTTGGCACCCGATCCTGGATCTATCAATCCTAAACACCTTTCTGGTCATCCCAAAATTCAAGAATGCTTACACTGCAACAGCTTCTTCCTATGCTAGCCAAGGATGTCTGGTTATCTGCACATCTCCATAAGGGAGTCTTGCAGGAAATATCTACGTTTCAGGGCAGGCTCTATGCACGATCAGATGTTCATCGTGCATACAGCTGCAGTCATAACAGATGGGTTCTCCTGCTGTCAGGAGGGTCCTCGGTCGGCCGAATTCCAAAATCTAGGTCCGGTGTCGGTTGTCGTCGCTTCTTCCCTGACGTCAGTGCAACAGGGGTTTAAAAGAACCAGCCAATGTCATTTTCTCCAGTCTTTCTTGCCGTGCGGTGCCCGAAGCAGAAGCAGTTCGCAAGTGCCGGTCGGCCAGCTCCTGAAATTACGAAAATTTTGCAACCGAAGTCTTCTTGAAAGCTAAGTACCCCATTGGGGAAATTTTCTTGCCTCAGACCGATGTCAGACAAAGTTAATAATTGTATTTCACGTGGGAAGCAAATACCGCATAAGGATTTTCATTCCCTCTGCATTCCTTGCTTAGGCCCAGACCACAACGTCTCGGTCTGTCGTTTTTGTGCTACTTTCAACAAACGCACCATTAAGCGTCGGGCGGCGTTCGCCCAGCACTATTTTGGTAAAAAATTTAACTACATTATGTCGGATACTCCGACTCCAGTTTTGTCTAAAAAACGCAAAGATAAGGACCGACACATGAGGTCCGCGGCCTCTACCGACACCACGCCAAAGCCGACTACAGGTGGTCCGGTTCTCAGCGAGGCGCCTACGCAGCCCCTGCCTACCGACAACACTTCATTGGCGGTGTCTACTGTGCCCGAGGTCGCAGGCTCCTTGGCCCACACCCCGACTACAGATACCGAAGCCACTCCTGGTGGTGAAACTCTAAATGTAGAAAGGTCTGCCTCCACTCAAAGTGTCTTCAGACCTTCCTCTTCTTTTTCTATCAAGGCTTTCACTAAGTCTAAAGCAGCCATGCATTCTAAGAGACCAGCTACACAGGGCCCTTCTCCAGGCCCCATGCCTAAAAAGCAGATGCTTAAAATGGCTGAGGATTTAATTACTCTTATCAGGGGTTCTCAACCCCCCCGGACAAAAGGCCCAGAGTGGAGGAAGAATCCCCCGCCTCTGACCAGGCCTCCATTATTTCAGAGCACTCTGATGAACAGGAACATTCTTACTCCCCTTTTGAAGATTCTGATGCAGAGGAGTCCATTCCCTCTGTTTCTCCCCCAGAGGATTACTCATTTGGGGAAACCCTTGCATACCTTGAGGGAACACTTCCACTGGGAAGGCCAAGAGTACTCGGACTCCAAGAAAAGGCTTAGGGATTTTCTCTTGCTACCTCAGCACAGGCCTCTGGCTATACCTCCTGTCTTAGACATACTAGATGATATGTGTTCGGAGGCCTGCCTTAACCCAGACTCTTTCCCTCCAGCCCCAGTTAAGCCTGACAGGTACTACCGGGTTCCTGACTTGCACCAATTTTTATGCAAAAGCCATGCGGCTGACCCAGAAACTATTTCACAGGGCCCCAAGGGAATTAAGGCCTCCACTGCTAAAAATCCATTACCTTCCGAGAGAGATTCCAGATCTTTAGAAAGGTGGGGAAAAAAGGTATACATCTCGGCCACCTTAACCATGAGGGCATTAAACTGCCAGTTCCATATGTTAAACTACCAACAGTTTCTGTTATCACAGTTGAGAAGCAAAATGTCACAACCTGAACAACCAGACTTGAAGGAGAGTTGCAGGATTTGATGCATAGTGCAGAACAAGTGGGTAAACATACCTTGCAATGTGGTTTTGATGCTCTAGAGGCCTCATGTAGAGCTGCTGTTACAGGATCAGTCATACGTAGACATGCCTGGCTCAAGGAGCAAACCTTACCAGATCATGTCAAAGCTAAATTACTAGATGCCCCTCTTCAAAAGGATGTATTATTTGGTGTTAAAGCTGAGGAGGTATTAAAGAAAATGAAGGAAAAGGCTAAATCAATGCAAACAGTGAAAGATTTTCTACAGGTACAACCTCCACGTTTCATTAGAAATTGGCCTTCCAAAAATTGGTCCTTTCCAGCCACGGACAGACCCCAAAGAGGTAGATACAGGTGCCCGAGGGGCAGAGGGCAATCTCAAGGATCGTTTAGAGGCAGACAATGGCAAGCTCCTACACAAAGAGGTGGTGAGGATAGTTCGCAGCCATTCAGAAAGCAAACCCAATGACTTTCCCCTTTGCATGCCAAGCAAGGCTCAAATGGCAGCACCCTTAGGTGGACAACTGGCATTATTTTCGAAAAATTGGCATATTGTCACAAAAGACAAATGGATCCTGGACATTATAAACAGAGGCTACAGATTCCATTTTCACACCCTTCCAAAAATGAGAGGCATGCCAAACCTGCCACACAATCAAAGGGCAGAGGCACAAAGACAAATTTCAGATCTCATGGACATGAAAGCTATTCAAGAGGTACCTACTCAAGAACAAGGTCAAGGTTTTTATTCCAGACTATTCCTGGTACCAAGGAAGGGAAAAGATTGGAGACCTATTTTGGACCTATCCATCCTAAACACATTTTTTACTCATGCCAAAAGTCAAGATGCTCACATTACAGCAGCTTCTTCCCATGCTGGGCAAGGAGTCTTGGCTGGTAACATTGGACCTCAAGGAGGCATACCTGCATGTCCCAATCAGACAAGATTGCAGAAGATACCTCAGATTTCTTGCAGGTTCAACCCATTATCAATTCTCTGCATTGCCCTTTGGCTTATCTACTGCACCCAGAGTATTCACGAAATGCCTGGCATCAGTAATTGCCTACTGCAGACTTCAAGGGATACAAATATACCCATATTTGGACGATTGCCTGATCCAAGCGGACAGCAAGCACATACTTCTGAAACATCTGGCTTTTGTAATAATGTTGTTGAATTCTCTGGGATACACTAGGCTAATACCCTCTCAGAAAATAATTTTCCTGGGTGCCAACTTGGACACAAACACCCAGATGGCCTACCTCACGCCAGAGAAACAGGGGCAACTAACTCAATACTTCAGAAACTAGCAAATTTCACCAGGCTGACTGCAAGGAAAATCCTGCAGGCTCTGGGATTCATGGCATCTTGCATCCTACTAATCCCATGTGCAAAGCTGCATATGAGGAAACTTCAATGGTACCTGAAAAACCTATGGTCTCAACACAGCAACAGTTTGGAAACAGTAATACCACTAATTCCATGTCTTCAAAAGGAATTTCTGTGGTGGGCTCAAGCATGCCAAACAAACACAGGTCTCCCATTCTGCAAGCCTCAAGCAAATCAAGTCATCACAACAGACGCCTCGGACTACGCCTGGGGGGCGCACATGACAGATCGGTGCATTCAGGGCAAATGGCCCCAAAAAGAAAAGCACCTTCACATCAATCAAAAGGAAATGCTAGCAGTAATAAATGCTATTATAGCTTTCAAAGACCTACTGCATCCAGGTCAATTATTGATAAGGACAGAGAACACCACAGTAATGTGGTACATAAACAAACAGGGAGGAACCCATTCATACCCCCTATGCAGGCTGGCCATGTCACTTTGGAACATGGCTCTGGAATTACTTCAAGCACAGTACTTGCCAGGCAAGGAAAACACGCTGGCAGACAACCTAAGCAGAAGTATGACAGATCCACACGAATGGAAGTTGCATCCTCAAGTTTTTACAGAGATAATTCAAGCATGGGGAGGGCCAGACATCGATCTCTTTGCCTCCCACAAAAATCACCAATTGACAAAATTCTGCTCAAGGACTTTTCATCCACAGGCCTGGAGAGTGGACGCTCTCTTTCAGTTGGACAACAATGACAGTTTATGCCTTTCCACCTCTTCCTCTGCTGCCCAAGGTTCTATTAAAAACCAGAGCAGACAGACCAAAATGATTCTCATTGCTCCAGACTGGCCAAGACAGCACTGGTACCCACTCCTGAGGAGCCTGATGCATTCCCCACCATGGACCCTACCTCTAATGCCTCTTCTGACTCAGCACAGCTTCAAAACTCTTCACAGTCAGCTGAAAACACTCAATCTGGCCGCATGGAAGATTCCTTAACTTCACAACAGACCCTACTCTCCAAGGAGGTGCAGGATGTCATTTTGGAGGCCAGTAGGCCGTCTACTAGAAAAGCTTACTCCGCAAAATGGAAACAGTTTTGTGCCTGGAATGAGAAAAAGGGCCAGAATACTGGAAAACTGAATTTATCTCAAATATTACAGTATCTAGCTGAGCTGCTAAGCAGTGGACTTTCATTCTCCTCCATCAAAATCCATGCCTCAGCCATTTCTGCAGAATACAACACTGATCCACCTTTATTCTCTCATCCCCTCTTAAGACAGTTCCTCAGAGGGGCTAAGAATATAAAACCCCCATGGAAACAACCAATACCTGCTTGGGACCTCAATTTCATTCTAGAAAAGCTGACCTTGCCTCCTTTTGAGCCAGCTGCCTCAACAGATTTGCAATATTTGTTCTGGAAAACAGCCTTCCTTCTGGCTATCACCTCAGCTCGCAGGGTATCCGAACTACAAGCCCTCATGGCTGTGCAGCCTTTCATCATTTTCCATCAGGACAGAGTTTCCTTATGAATCAACCCATCCTTTATGCCAAAGGTGGTATCCAGGGTAGCTTTGAATCAGGCTATCCACTTACCTACCTTTTACCCTAATCCTCAAAACAAAGGGGAGAGACTATTACATTCCTTGGACATCCACAGACAGCTGCGCTATTATTTGGACAGAACAAAGCCTTTCAGAAAATCAGAACAACTCTGTGTCCTATGCTATAGGAGCTCAGGGGAAGCCAATTTCCAAACAGACAATCTCAAAATGGATAGCCCACTGCATACGCTTTTGTTACTCTTTTCATGTTAAAACTGTCCCTGCAGGCATCAGATCTCACTCCACAAGGGCCACAGCTACCTCTGCAGCTTTCCTCAGAGGAGTTCCTACCAAAGATATTTTGGAAGCAGACACTTGGAGTTCTGTGCATACCTTTTCCAAGCACTGCCACCTACCATTGTACTCCCAAACTAGAGCAGGCTTTGCCACTGCAGTCTTGCAGGGCATCCTGGCTCTTCCTAGTTCCACCTAGTGCCTACCACCCCTTTTTTAGCTTTGGGATTCTACCCATTTGTTATGACTGCAGCTGTATGCACGATGAACATAGTACAGTTTTGCACCTACCATAAATGTAGATGTTCGAGTGCTAATACAGCTGCAGTCCAGGTTTCCCTCCCTCCTTCCCCTCTTGGGACAGGCCTATTGGCTAACACTTCCTCATACAACCTGATTGGGGTATTCATTTATGGTGTATTTGCTTGCAACTACTGTATTTTGATTATATTGCATTGCATTATTACATAAATTTATGTATTGCCTTCCTTCTGGGGGCACCTGACATCTGGGGCAAGAAAAACTGAAGAAAATGGCGTTGGCTGGTTCTTTTATACCCCTGTCGCACTGACATCAGGGAGGAACCGAGGACCGACGGCAGGAGAACCCATCTGTTATGACTGCAGCTGTATTAGCACTCGAACATCTACATTTATGGTAGGTACAAAACTGTATTTTCTCTGCACTTCCCTTTGGCTTATCTACTGCGCCCAGAGTATTCACAAGATGCTTGACTCCAGCCATTGCATACTACAGGCAGAGAAATATTCAAATCTACCCATACTTGGACGATTGCATGATTCAGGCGGACAGTCAGGAATTGCTACTTCAGCACCTGGCATTTGTAAAAAGACTTCTAACTTCACTGGGATACACCATCAATGAAAATAAATCACAACTGGTGCCCAGCCAACAAATTGTATTCCTGGGAGCAAGCTTGAACACAACTTTCCAGATGGCATTCCTCACTCCAGAAAACCAGGTCCATTTGACAAACTATTTCAAACTAATAGCCAACAAAACCCTGCTATCTGCAAGGAAAATACTGCAAACCGTAGGGTTCAGGGCCTGATGCATTCTGCTAATTCCATATGCAAGACTGCATATGAGGAAACTTCAGTGCTACTTAAAAAGTCTCTGGTATCAACATTCTCAGGACCTGGAAACAGTGATTCCTATCATACCTTGTGTAAGGGCAGAGTTCCTTTGGTGGGCAGAAACATGCAACCTCAACAAGGGACTGCTTTTCACTCAATCCCTCGCTACCCAAACCCTGACAACAGACGCATCAGACTATGCATGGGGGGCTCACATGGCAGGCAAATGCATTCAAGGCAATGGAGCCCAGAACAAATTCCCCTGCATATTAATCAAAAAGAGTGCTAGCTGTACAGAATGCTCTGACAGTCTTCAAATAACTTATCCTTCCAGGACAGCTCCTGATAAAGACAAGACAACACTACAGTTATGTGGTACATAAACAAGCAGGGCGGGACTCATTCTTACCCACCCTGCAGGGTAGCCATGGCTCTGGGGAACACAGCCTTGAGCATCCAAGTGCACCGACAAGCTCAATTCCTGCTAGGCAAGCAAAATTCACTGGCAGACAACTTAAGCAGAAATATACTGGACCCTCACGAGTGGAAACTGGAACCCAACTCATTCAAACTTCTAACCCAGAGGTGGGGATCTCCGGAGGTGGATCATTTTGCCTCCACCCCCCAAAGCCACCAATTGAACAAATTTTGCACCAGGAACCCTCACAGCAGATCCTGGAAGGTGGGCATCCTATCCTTTACATGGGAAACCCTCCCAATTTATGCCTTTCCTTCTCTGCCCCTCCTCTCAAAAGTACTACTCAAGATCAAACAGGACAGGCCAAGGTAAATCCTTATTGCACCAGACTGGCCACGCCAGCACTGGTACTCACTCCTGCGCAGTCTGACAGCAGTGCCACCCTGGCACCTACATCAGACACCTTCCCTGCTGTTTCAGCAGGAGGGACAGATTTTGCATCCACAGCTGCAAATCGTAAACCTTGCAGCCTGGCTTATCCCTTGAATGCACCACCAGCATCCCTCAGCAAACAGGTGCTGGATGTCATCCTTGAGGCCAGAAGGCCTAGTACGAGGAAATCATATGCTGAAAAGTGGAAAATATATTGTTCTTGAGGGTCAGTCTCAAGGAAAGGACACAGCTGTTCCCAACTTACCTCAAATCCTTGATTACCTAGCAGAGCTGCTCCACAGAGGTCTATCCTTCTCATCCATTAAGATTCATGCCTCTGCCATCTCAGCTCATTGTAATACTGAGCATCCTGTCTTTCCTCACCCTCTCATCAAGCAGTTCCTGAGAGGAGCTAGCAATTTAATGCCTTCTAGGAGAGCTCCCATCCCGGCCTGGGACCTTAACTTTGTACTGGAAAAGTTCACACTTCCCCCTTTTGAACCTGCTGCTTCATCAGAGTTAAAATTCCTCTCTTGGAAAGCCGTCTTACTTCTAGCTATTACTTCAGCAAGAAGAGTGTCTGAGTTACAGGCACTAATGGCGGTGGAGCCTTTCATTATTTTCCATGCTGACAGGCATTCCCTCAGGACTAACCCTTCCTTTATGCCCAAGGGCGGTATCCAGTGTGGCTTTAAACCAATCCATCCATTTGCCAACCTTTTTCCCTAATCCTTAGAATAGAGGGGAAAGGATCCTGCACTCCTTGGACGTGCACAGACAGCTCAGGTTCTACCTTGACAGGACTAAGCCTTTCAGAAAATCTGACCATCTACTAGTCAGCTTTGCTACAGGGGCAGAGGGCAAGGCCATTTTGAAGCAAACCATTTCCAAATGGATAGCACACTGCATCCATTTCTGCTACAAGCACCATGGAAAACCTACCCCTCTGGGGATCAGAACTCATTCCACTATAGCTACTTCAACCTCTGCAGCATTTCTCAGGGGGCGTCCCCACCAGGGACATCTTGGAAGCTGCAACCTGGAGTTCTGTACACACCTTCACCAAGCATTACCACTTACCTATTTTTTCTAAATCCAGAGCTGGATTTGCTACAGCAGTTTTACAAGGCCTGCTAGCCAGCCCCAACACATCTTGACTGCCTCCCACCCTTCCTCAGCTTTGGGAATCAACCCGAGTGTGATGACTGCAACAGTGAAACACAAAGAACATAGTACAGTTGTGTACACTTACCATAAGTGTAGATGTTCGAGTGTATTCACTGTTGCAGTCCTGGTTTCCCTCCCTCCACCCCCCCCCCCTGGTTTTCTCTATCCTTTTTACCTATCCTCTTTATGGCCATCTTTTAAGGCAGGGGTATTTACTTTTTACTGGCTTCCTATTATAGGGGCTTCTGACTTCTGGAGTAAGGAAAAACTGATGTAATGACGTCGGCTGCATGTTTTATACTCCTGACGTCATGGAAGAGGTGAGAGCATCCAACGCAGAAATCTCAAGACTCTGGTATTCGGACCGACTGAGGCCTACCTGCAGGCAGATAACCCAAGTGTGATGACTGCAACAGTGAATACACTTGAACATCTACATTTATGGTAAGTGTACATAACTGTACTTTCTGTACTACCCCAATTGCTTTGAATCAGGCCCCATACGTACAGTGAAATACCTCATGAAGGCTGTAAATATAGAAAAGCAAGTCATCATGTTTTTACTTGCAATTCTTTAGAAACTGTGTGTTATAGCAAAAGTAAAGCATTTTTAATTCTTCATTCAGTGTTTACACATTTTTCTTCGTAAAAATGTTCTGCATGTCGCATAAAAGCATTATTGTTTGTGTAATTGTAAGCCAGTAAACATCGATTGTCTATACAGTGTTATAATTTTCTTATGTGAACGGAAGTTAATTTTGATTTGTTTTGTAGGAAGCGTGAAATGGGTAATTACGATATTGTATCTGGAACACGCTATACAGGAAATGGAGGTGTACATGGCTGGGATTTAAAAAGAAAATTAATAAGGTAAGTACACAACATGTGTACCATAAAAAGCTTTTTGCATGGGAGGCAGGCTCCCTACAACCCCCGACACCCACTTACTACATAGTTGCACACTTGTGGAGAAAAGAAAAAAAAATCACAACGCACTTTGAATCAGTGCTGGCGCACACACTCTTAATCATTGACAAAACTGGGGAGGGGTATGGTATGCCAGTGGGCATTGCCATGTTTCCTCTAAATTATACTCCTAACAAAAATGACACTAGAAATAACATCTGTAGACTTGCAAAATTGTCAGTAAAATAGCTTTCCTGTCAAATGTTTAGTCAGAAGTACCGACGTTTTTTTTTCCTTTCATATGCACACATTTAAACATAAAACAAAATCACGACCACTAACCAGGTGCCTGAGCTTAAAATAGTAAAAAATCCAACAAGTAAAGAATAAAAAATAAGCTCAGGTGATGCTCCGGTTTCCAGTATAAAATCCTTATTTAATAAGATAAAATAAAACAATAATATTGTTATAGTTATAGTAACCTTAAAAATTTATTGGAAAATCATTTCGGTTAAAAAAGGAAGTACGAAAGGGACAACTAAGTGTGGGGCATGTGATTACTGCAGTTATATTATTGGTACCCTCACGGTAAAACTTGGGCCGTTCAATATTGAGGTTACTTTTGGAACAGGTTCATGCACAACAACTGGGTTGGTCTACCTTGCTTTATGTCAAGATTGTGGTTATTTTTATGTGGGGAAGACGGAAAGGAGATTGAATAGAAGATTTACGAGCACTTGTACAGTATTACAAAGAAGGATGAGAATAATGCACTTTATAAACATATTAGTATGAACCTTGTACATTCCTTCCATTTTGGTATTTTAGAAGTGGTTAGCAAAAACATTAGGGGTGGTGATTGGACCAATAAAGTGCTTAGAGTAGAAGCAAGGTGGCAGCTTAAATTGAATGCCACTGAAGCCCCAGTCATTAATGACCATATAAATATTAAACCTGAATTAAAGTTTAGGGCTTCCAACCTCTAAAACTTGTTTCATTCCTTAACCTTTACAGTTATTTTAAAAAGTTTATAATTGTTAGCATACATTAAAAAAACGGGTATGCTCATTTTATTGTTTTAATGGTTTATAGTTGGGCATTTATACTTTAAGAATTGATTACTAGTGATTAATTATGACAACTGTTTGTATAAAAGTGTGTTTAAGAAATTTCAAAGTGTTCTGATGAAGTCTTATGACGAAAGCGCTTGACCTTCTTTTTGGATTTTATTTTTCCTTGGAGAGTGTTGTTTCAATAAAACGTCGATCTCTGTTTGGGTTGTTGGATTATTGGCTACAGAGTGGTTGCTTTTTTATTTTGTAATTGTCCATTTAACCTGTATTGGTCAATAGACCCTTACATAGATGAGAGGTTTGTTGTATATTAATTTTTAAGAATTAATGTTTTAAAATATCTATTGTTAATTAAGGACTGTATTATCATTTGTTGTTTTTTTATACATTTGTTTATATGTTTTATATATATTTTTGTTATGATGTTTGGTGCTGTATCTTTAAATGTTGAATTGCTGTGATGTCACCATGTGAAAAGTATATTTAAATGTATGAATTGGTTTAGTCTGAATTGTCTGAGGAAGCAGCTTGACTGCGAAAGCACTCACCGTTGTTAGTTTTATTAAAGCAGTGTTTTATCCAGCTGTGGTTCAGTGCTCTTATATTTTTTTCACATATATATATATATATATATATATATATATATATATATATATATATATATATATATATGGGTCTAGGACATTTCACTGAAAGACAAATTAGTGTGCACTTTTCACTGAAAGCTCAATTCACTGAAACACATTTCACTGAAAGTTGTATATGGCGTTTTCCCCACTGTAGTGCGACCCTGGAGTTAGTATAATAAGTATGCCCCCCACATATTTTAAATATTTGGAACTATATACACGGATACTTGCAATTCCAATATATTACTCTTTTCCAAACATAATATATACTTTATATTAAAATATATGGGGGGGGCTATGCCCCCCACACCCCCACTTACTATATATACTAACTCTAGGGTCGTACTACAGTGGGGAAAAGGCCATATATAACTTTAAGTGAAATGTGTTTCAGTTATTTGAGTTTCAGTGAAATGTCCTAGACCCATATATATATATATATATATATATATATATATATATATATATTTGTGTATGTGTATATACACACACACACATATGTATGTGTATATCAGTCGACTGAAAAGAAAAAAGACAAATGCAAAATAAAGTTTAAAAAAAGAGAAAACATAATTGGTTTTAGGAGAGCAACACCTCCATATATAGATATAAACATATAATGTGTGTGTGTGTGTGTGTGTGTAATATATCTATATATATCTATGTATATATATATATATATATATATATATATATATATATATATTTCATATATCTGTGGGTGTGTATATATATACATGTATGTATATATATATATATATATATATATATATATATATATATATACATGTATGTATATATATATATATATATATATATATACACACACACACACACACACACACACACACACACACACACACACACACACACACATACACATACACACACACACACACACACACACACACACACACACACACACACACACACACACACACATCACAAGGAAAACTGGTACATGTGAGAAACAAAGTTGCTGGCTGAAAATCCTAAAGAAATTATGAAAAAAGAACTGTGCACTGTAGACAAGCTCATTTGAGACCTCAAGAGTAATCCAGTAGTTATAACTTGCTTAGAAATCAAAACTTTATTGAAAAACAAATAGATGAGCACTTTCACCCTTAAAAGTGCTTTGTCAGATCTCACTGCAGTTTACATTCAACAGACTTCCTGTATTTCACTAACCAGTACAGCTTTGAAAAAGTAGAAGTTCTGTATCTCGCCATTTACAGCAAAGAATGTGGTACAGAGTTAAATAATGACCTGTTTAGAAAACCCACATGGGTCAACCTGTTGCTCCGTGCAAACAGTATGCACCCCCAGAATCACAAAGAAAATATTCACAGGATAAAACAAGCGGAGACCTCCACGATGATGAACAAACAAGATTTATTCGAGGTATATATCAAACAAGTGCTTTCACGTACATCCAAGTACGCTTCCTCAGGTTTTAAAATAAAACTAAATACATCTGCTTTTATATAACTCACATCCAATTAATGAGCTACTTGTCCTTATCAATCATTCAATTAATCATTTAGGTTCCTTAAAACCAGATGGAAATATATATAAATGTAAAAGTATATGCACAAAAGCTTTTTGTAAAAAAGTTTTAAGGAACCAAAATGACCCCTTTAAGTCTTCCGTCAGCACTCCAGTTGATGCTACTTCATTGTTTGGCCCAAAAGATAGGGACACATTAGCCAGGTGTGAAAAGGACAAGAAGACCCTTTCTGCTGTAGACGTGCATTTTTCCACTCCGCAACGACCTTACTCTAGGAATCAGAGAAGTGGAAAGATGGGGTTCAAGAAGACCCAAGGGCCTTTTCAAGACCCACGTGGTGAGTATCCCCCCAGGGCAGAGGGGGGAGACACATCTAGAAGACACCCCCCCATGGCAGGAGGGGTTCACGCAACCAGGGTTCCAGAGATTTTTCTTCTGGACAACCCTACCAGTGCTCCTGAGCAGCGGCCTGATTGCTTACCTCTGGAAGCAGTCAGGGAAAGTTTCTCTCTGCACCACTCAGCCTGACTCACAATAACATCGGATTCCTGGGTACAGACAGTAATCGCCAGAGGTTACTACATTTTCTTCAGTCTACTCCCCAAACTACAAAGACGAATCCCTGATATTCCACCCAGTCAGAAGGCTATAGCAGCACTAGAAATTCAAAAGCTGCTTCACAAAAGAGTCATCCAAGCAGTCCCACCAGACCAAATAGGATCCGGATTCTACTCAAGATTCTTTTTAATGCCAAAAAAGACAGGTGACTGGAGACCAATCTTGGATCTCAGCGTATTGAACAAATTTGTACAACCAAATTTCGGATGGTCACTGTTCAGTCTCTCCTTCCCTTTCTAGAGAAGGGTGATTGGATGTGCTCTATATGTCTTCAGGATGCATATTACCACATAAAGATGGACAAGCGCTCAAGAAGATATTTCTGCTTCCAGCTAGGAGCCAGTCATTATCAATTTCAAGCACTGCCCTTCGGTCTCATCACAGCCCCCAGGGTGTTCACCAAATGCATGGCAGTTGTAGCAGCTTACTTAAGGCTACGGGAATTCCACTTGTTTCCATATCTAGACAACTGGCTCCTCACCACCCCCACCAGGCATCTGCTGCTTGGCACAATAGACTCTGTTCTACACCTTGCCGTGTTCATAGGCATTTCAGTCAACAGAGAAAAATTACACCCATCTCTCACACAGGACATAGAATTAATTGGAGCAAAACTAAATACGAAAACCTTCGTGGCCTTCCTTCTTCATCACAAGTTGTTAAAGTTGAGATTGCAACTTCAGTTGATTCTCTCTCAAGACAAAGTCCCTGCTCGTCTGGTACAACAACTTCTCCGATCCATAGCAGCAGCAATAACGTTAGTTCCCCTAGCGAGGTTCCACATGAGGCTGCTTCATTGACTCCTAGCATCACAATGGTTACTTCTAACTCGCCCCATGTCTCATCCAATCTTAATAACAAATTGTTTTAAGAAGGATTTATTTGGTGGATTAAGCCAGAAGAGGATTTATGGAGTCACCCTTCTCCCCCTCTCAGCCCAAGGCCGTAGTGACACAGACACTTCCCTGATAGGGTGGGGGGCATTTTCAGGGAAAGACTGTCCAAGGTGCTTGGTCCCCAATCTGCACATCAGTGTTCTAGAACTGATTGCAGTGCTTTTAGCTTTACAAGCATTCCATTCTGTCCCTCCATCTGGGTCAACTGCTATCCAGTCAGACAACATGTCATCAATCTGGTACATCAACAAATTGGGGGGAACCAGATCCTACCTACCCACCGTGCTGGGAACCCCCAAGAATATGGCAATGGGCAATCGCCTCCAACCGCTTTCTAATAGCAATGCATATTCCAGGGAACTCCAACGTGATTGCAGACAAACTAAGCAGGTGTATCTTTCTACCTCACGAGTGGTCTCTCAATCCCCACATAGTGATGAAAATGTTTCATCCATGGGGCTAGCTTTGCTGCGACCTGTTCGCCTCTCCCATAAAACACGACTGCAGCAGCTACCTTGCCTTAGTCCCCCCCCCCCTTGCTGGGAGTCTCAGAGAGATGCACTTCTTCATGATTGGCCCCTGGGACTTCTGTATGTCTTTCCACCAGTTTCTCTAATTCCCCAATTTCTAAGGAAAGCCCAATGGTTGAGAAGCAAAGTGATTCTCATTGCACCTTATTGGTCCCGTCAAGTCTGGTTTCCCTTTCTGGTTCACCACCTGTGGACTCTGGATCCAACTCCGGATCTGTTATCTCACCCTCAGGGCTTGGTGCATCCCAGCCTTCAACATCTCAAGCTGACGGCTTGGTTTCTCCACTTCCAGTGATTGCCAGGCAGAATAATTTGTCCTCCCAAGTGCAAAAGATACTTCTGGCTTCTCAGAAGAAAAATTTACCTTGACAGAAGGAAAAGATTTTATATTTGGTCAGATGCAAATGGCTTTGATCCTTTTTCAGCGCCAGTAGATGTGGTCCTGGAATACTTAGCCACCTTATTTCAATTGGGAACCTCAACCTCTACCATTAGAGTTCATTTAGCTGCCATCTCGAATTTTCAACATCTTTGCAAAATTTTTCTTAAAGGAGCTCAACATTTGAAGAAAACTTTCAAAGATCCAACTGGGCCTTGGGATTTGACCTTAGTCTTGCAATGCCTAGCTTGTCAGCCTTTTGAGCCAGCAGCCACTTATGACCTCAGGTTTTTATCTTGGAAGACCCTCTTCCTAGTAGCAATCACATCTTCTAGGAGAATGTCAGAGTTACAGGCTTTGTGCATGAAGCATCCCTACATCAACTTCCACAGGGAGAGAGAGTGTCACTCAGAACCAATCCCTCCTTCCTAAAGTGGTATCAGAGTCCAATATTAACCAAGACTACAAACTTACCAGTTTTCTTTCTAAATTTTTCAAACAAAGGAGAGTACTGCCTTCCATATGTTGGATATACACAGGCAATTATGTTTCAACTTATACAGACCAAAAGTCTCTAGAAAATCAGACCAACTTTTTCTCCTTTTTTTAGGCACCAGATTGGGAAAACCACTTTCAAGGTTCACCTTGTTAAAATGGTTGAGATTGCATTACCTTTATATATAACCAGAGTAAACTCAAGCTACCAACAAAAGTTAGAGCTCATTGTACGAGATGTTTCCACTTCAGTGGTCTCTTCTATTTTAGAGCTTCTGTGGAAGACATATGCGCAGCTGCAACTTGGGCTACCCCTCATACCTTTATCACTCATTATAAATTAGGCATGGTCTCCAGGGGGAAAAGCATCCTTTGGCTCTGTGGTGCTCAGGAATATTCTTCCTTAGGGCCACCCGGGATCTAAACTAGCTGGGGACTCTGTCCCATCAGTCACGAATGAATGAAGGCTGACAACATCAGATAAAGAAGTTATGTTCTTAGCATAACTTTCCATCTGTGTTGTCGATCTTCATTCATTCTTGACATCCCCACCCGCCTGCCCCACTCCTAGAGACTCCTGGAGGTTTGAGGCTAGTCCTGGGGTTTTATAGGGTTGTTGCTCAGACAGAGCTTCCATATTTTTTTAATGGTAGGCAAACTCGATCTGAGGTAATGGGAAGAGAGGCAATATGGGCAGAGCCTTAGCTCAAGAGTTTTTGGCTGGCATGAGGTTTGTATAACAGTAGAGTCAGTTCTGAGGGTTCGGAATCGAACCCATCAGTAAATAATGAATGAAGATCGACAACACAGATGGAACGTTATGGTAAGAACATAACTTCTTTTTACAGTTGATGCATCAATTCAGTTAAAAAGGGAATACAGAGAGAATCTGCCAGTCATTGAGATTACTGCCTTTATGCCATACAGTTTTCTACTTCCAAAAGATGGCAAGACTTTAAGATCATTTCAATATTTATCAAATCTGCACAGTTTTATTAACACAAAATCATTCAAGTTGGTAATTCTGAAGAGTCGGTCTAGCACTTAATTGAAAGTATTTCCACACGTACTCACAAATGACTAAGTGCTTTCAATCATTCTCTATTAGGACTTCTTCAGAGTCATAACACAAGGTAGAACCTCTTCCTCTTGTAGGTTCATAAGTACAAAAGTGTTTGGCGTTCGCAAGTAGAACAGAACTAAATGAACAAATGAAAATGCCTCACCAAACGCTATACGGTCATGAGACGCCAGACAAAAAATCTTCAAAGCTTGTCAAAAAAATACCATAAGCTGTAAGCCAGAAATAAAGATAATCCAATATTTAATGAGAATCGAATAGTTACAAGTTAAGCGCTTTCACCCGTTCAAAACACGGGCTTCATCAGAACTAAAATTTTAAAATAACAGTTAACATTTAAATAACCTTTTTGGTGCCAAAACATTGGCTCCGTTTAAAAACACAGAACAGCCATAAAAGTTGAATAAAAAAACTATCAATGCATATTGTATGATCAATGTTGACATTCCAAACTAAAAATGTGAGAAGTCATCAAATATTATGTAAAAAAAAAAAAAAAAAAAACCCTCAATTAATAAACATTACTGTTAGTGCAAGTTGAGCAAAGGCTTTATAGAAATAAAATCATTTAGTCCTGGGGGGGGGGGGTAGACGCATCTGTAAACAACTTCCACCACAACTCCTTATATGATAGTAAACCTTTGTGGTCTCCCCCCCCCCCCCCCCTCGGATCCATCTTAATAATATCCAGTATAGCAAACTTAAACTGATGGTCATTACCCCATTTTTTTATGTGCCTATATAATGCATTTTTTTCATCCTTCTTTTTAATGCAATATAAATGTACATAAATTCGCTTGTGGAAATGCCTTTCGGTCTTACCAATATAAAAACTAGAACAGCACAACATTTGGCCAAATAAACAGTAAATTTAGACTTACAATTTCCCTGTCTAAACCTTATTCGAGACCTATGAATATTAGCTAATATTAATCCTTCCACTTCATTTATGGTGTAACATAAGATCTGAAGTAGGAGAATTCATTTGTCAGCAACCTGTGGGTATGGATCCGATATCAGATCCGAACCGGCATGGTTTATCCAGCTATGGATCCGAGCTCCTAGCTCCTCCCCTCACCCATAATGCCCTGCTGTCCCTACATGACCTCAGATCTAGTTTGCCGCGCATGGTGAAGGCTGGGTCGTCAGAGCTCCAAAAGCTAAGTCTTAGTATTTTTATAAAAAGGGTTTTAAAACCTTAAAAACTTTTAAGTTGTGTGAAAGTTATAGGTTTCCCTTCTATTTATATCTTTTTTGGGTTAATTTAATATAGTTTTTACCCTCCCCTCGCTGGTTCGTAGTTGGTGTGTGTGTGTGTGTTTTTTGGGGGGCCTTTGTGTGAGTGTTTTAGTTTATTTTTTGTTACTATTTTAAAAAAAAAAAAAAAAAAAATAGTGATGACTGAGGCCCCGAAGGCTATTTTTGCAAAGTGCTCCGAGTGTGGCCATAAGCTTTCCCCTGCTGATGGCCACACTCGCTGCGTTCGATGCCTTGGGGTTGAACACCTCATTTCAGGGTGTTCAATCTGTGCAGGGTTCAACCCCAGGGCATTGAAGGAGCGGAGGTCGAAGCTGGTCTTGGCGGGACTTTTGCCCCCAGACTCTGCTTCGGCCCCCGCCCCCTTGGTGGTCACTGCTTCGGCAGTCCCTGCCTTGCCTGCTCCCCCTCCTCCACCCGGGATTCAAACTCCCGCCAAAGGGTCGGAGGAGAGGGAAGCCATAAAAATGTACCGGAGAGAGAAGCACCACAAGTGGCAGGCCGAGACCTCCGTTTCGGCCCCGCCGGCTAAGCGGGCTTCTCCTCCGGCCTCTCTGGCTGCTGGCTCTCCCCCTCCTCGGCTCCGGTCCACGTGCTTTTCACCGGAGCCTGAGGATGAGGAGACCCGACCTCCTTTGAGGCTATCGAGGCGGCACTCAAGGCCTAAATCGGTAGCCTCGTCGAGGTCTACTTAACAGCCTCTCCGATGCTGATCTGGACTGGATGATGCGAAGGTTCATCCAGGCCCAGATGCAGATGGGAGTGCTCCTGCCTCCCGGGAGCTCACCCTTTAAGCCCATTGCTCCTTCTCCGACCCACTACCCGGGTTCGGAGCGCCCGGAGCCGGGCAGCCTCGGAGCCGCGGGTGGGTCGGCGCCGACAGTACTGGGTACTTCGGATCCGACCTCTCGGAGCCTTGGCCCGAGCTTCTGATCCGAGGGACTCAGTGTGCCTTCGGCGCTGTCCTTGTCAGAGCACACTGGTCCCTCGGATCCGAGGGGCTCGGCGCCGGCTCCGATCAGCTCATCGGATCCGAGGGGGAGCCGACGTTCAGATCCTTTTGTCGAGGCTGGCTCCCCCTCGGCTTTTGATGTAGTGGAGAGGGCTCTGTTGAGGCCATCGGACCCCTGGCCCTTGCTTCGGCTCCGTCCCGCACTCCTTCTGCTCTGGGCCAGGCTTCCATCACCCGGCCACTGGGACAGCCCGCTTCACTGCCCCAATCAGTTCCTGTGGTTCTGGACATTGCTGGTGAGGGCTCCTCGGACAGCCCCCCCAGAGGAAGCACCTCGCAAGCATTCGTGTAAGAGGAGGCACATAGACTCCCCCGAGTCTTTGACCAAAGACACTGACTTGGAGGAAGGGGAAGGCTCCCCAAGATCACCCCCTGAGGATGTCTCCTTCGGAGACATCATGGAAATGTTACGGATTAGAGGTGGGTGGTCTGCCCCAAAGTCTTCCTCGGACGAGTCAGTGTTCTTGGAGGCATTTGAAGCGGGCCCGTCTACCTCTTGAGTTTCCCCTCCTGCCGACCCCCTGGTGGACCTTATTACCACCAGGGCGTGGAAGGACCCGGACACCGTGGAGCCAATCCCTAAGAGGCCCGACAGGATCCTTAGCCCCCCTGCTGACCGTGCCCACTGGAGCAAGGGACCCCCGGTAGATGCCATGTTGTTGGCAGCAGCCACTAAGAGGGAACTCGCCCAGGAGAGTCCCTCAGTCCATCCCCCGAGCAAGGAGTCTCGGATGATGGACCGTTTGGGGAAGCGAATCTTTAGTTCAGCGACCTTCTCAGTGAGGGCGCTCAACTATTTGGCACACGTCATTAGGATGCAGCGCGATCTTATCAAGGAATACGCTGCATCCCCCCCCAGAGTCCATATCGGAGGAAGACAAACTTATGCACTCCACCCGTATGGCCAGTCTTCGTTCTGTGACTAGCACCTCTATGCGGTTACTTTCCTATGCTACCGAGGGAGCCGCTAGAGCTGCGGGAGCGGGCCTAGTCACAAGACGGCTGGCCTGGCTCCACCACTGTGATTTCACGGAGCCCTTCAAGGCGTCATTCGCGAACGCCCCCCTTTGACGGTTCTGCCCTTTTTGGCAAGACGGTTTGCGATACCTTGGTTCAGGGCGAGAAGGACGGGAAGACGCGGTCTGCCGTCGGAGTCCGCTTCTCTGTGCCCCAGAGGTCCTACTCTAGGAACCAAAAGAGCCAGAAGAAGATGTGGTTCCGGAAGTCGCAGCATTCCCAACCCGCTCCGGACAACCAGTCCTTCCGCGGCAGAGGAGGACAGGGAGGACGCCGCCCTAGGGGCAGAGGGGCTCCCAGGAACTTTGGGTCCAGGGAACCTTTCTCTGAATGGCCCACGCAGCAACCCTGAGGGGTTGCCCGACTGCTCCACTCTGGAGGCAGTCGGGGGACATTTCTCGGAGCACCTAGCGGCATGGGAGTCCATTACATCGGACCGCTGGGTACTCCGGATTATATCCAGAGGTTACAAGATCCCCTTTCTTCATGTCCCAAAGTTAAAAATCCTCCCCGATGTTCCACCCGATCAGAGGGAGGCCGCTTCAGCAGAAATTGGCCATCTGCTGAGAAAAAGAGCCATGTAGCCCGTCCCCCCAGACCAGATCGGATCAGGGTTCTACTCCAGGTTCTTTTTAGTGCCAAAAAAGACGGGGGACCTAAGACCCATTCTAGACCTGTCCCTGTTGAACCTGTCAGTTCCCAAAGAGAAGTTCCGGATGGTCACTTTGCAGTCCATCCTCCCCCTTCTAGGGGAGAATCACTGGATGTGCTTTATAGACCTCAAGGACGCGTACTACCACATTCTGATGGACAGACGATCCAGGAGGTTTCTTCGCTTCCAGCTGGGAGCCAGTCACTACCAGTTCAGGGTCCTTTCCTTTGGTCTCACCACAGCCCCCAGGGTGTTCACCAAAGTGTTAGCAGTGGTTGCGGCCCACCTGAGGCTTCAGGGGGTGCAGGTCTTTCCGTACCTAGACGACTGGCTTCTCACCGCCCCAACAAGGCATCTACTCTCTTTGGCAAGAGACTCCTTCCTTCGTCTAGCTCCCAAGCTAGGCATCACGGTAAACATAGAAAAGTCCAACCTGGTCCCTACTCAAACAATAGAATTTATAGGAGCCAGGTTAGACACGAGAAATTTAAGAGACTTTCTCACAACCGACAGGGTTCGGAATCTGCAACTCCAGGTGCGGGCCATCCTTCACTCCAGCTCAACACCTGTGGAATTGATCCTGAGGGCGCTAGGGTCTATGGTGGCAGCGATTACTCTTCTTCCACATGCCCGCTTGAACATGCAGGTGCTTCAATGGACACTTCAGGTGCAATGGTCATTTCTCTCCCTCCCCCTGTATCATCCCATTGCAATCAGCAAGGCTTGCAAGCGGTCTCTCTTGTGGTGGCTCCATTCTCCGGACCTCCACAGGGGCCGCCCCTTTTGTGCATCTCCCCCTCTCGCCACGGTGACCACGGACGCTTCCCACCTCGGGTGGGGGGGGGGGCATTTTGCGGGCCGGATGGTCCAAGGCACGTGGAGCGATTCAGAGACCTCCCTGCATATCAATGTTCTGGAAATGAGGGCGGTGCTCTTGGCGTTGCGAGCACTTCAGGCCCTCCTTCCCCTGGGAACAATTGCGATTCAGTCAGACAACATGTCGGTGGTCTGGTACATCAACAAACAGGGGGGAACCAGGTCTTATCCTTTGTCGAAAAGCCATGAGAGTGTGGGAATGGGCGATCTCCACCAACCTCTTTCTCATCGCAACGCATATTCCGGGTCGGACCAACATCCTAGCGGACAAGCTCAGTCGCACCATTCTCTCCCGTCGCAGTGGTCTCTCAATTCTCAAGTAGCGAAACGTATCTTCGCACAGTGGGGGACTCCCTGTTGCGAGATCTTTGCCTCTCCTTTAAACGCCAAGTGCGACAGTTTTTTCGCTCTAATCCCCCCTCCAGGGGATTCTCCGAGAGACGCTCTGGTGCATGCTTGGCCTCCCGGTCTTCTTTACGCATACCCCCCCTCTACCTCTGATGCTACAAGTACAAGCCTCTCGGTTGGGGTGCAGAATGATCCTCATTGCCCCGTTCTGGCCTCGACAGATCTGGTTCCCTTACCTAAGGTCTTATTCACTGAATCCACCTTGGATTCTAGATACCATTCCGGATCTGATATCACACCCGTCGAACCTGCCAACTCCGAACCTGGACAACCTGAAGTTGACTGCTTGGCTGCTCCAGTTCCACTCCTAATCAGGACTCCCCGTATCTTGTCCCCAGTTAAGGCCATTCTGGTAGCGGCCCACAAGCCCTCTACCAGAAAAATTTATCCCAGTAAATGGAAGCGTTTCTCCATTTGGGCTGAGCGGCAAGACCTAGATCCTTTCACGGTTCCCCTTCCTTTGGTTCTAGATTTCCTTACTACTTTCTTTAATGATGGCGCCAGTAGTTCCACGGTCAAAGTTCAGCTGGCGGCCATATCTCATTACCATGTTGGACACGATTCAGGGCCTCTTATGTCGGTTAAGTTATGCAAAACCTTCCTAAAAGGCACCTTTTTGCTCAGACCCCCTGTCAAAGAAACGGTTCCCCCGTGGGATCTTTCCTTGGTACTTCAGGCCCTGACCGCTCCCCCCTTCGAACCTGCGGCCACAGTCGATCTTAAATACTTGTCCTTTAAGACTGCTTTTTTGGTAGCCATTACTTCTGCTAAGAGAGTTTCAGAGCTTCAGGCCCTGTCCATGAAACAGCCTTATTTGATTTTTCATCCGGACCGGGTGTACCTAAGGATCAATCCCTCCTTTCTTCCTAAAGTAGCTTCAGAAGCTAACATTAATCAGTCCATCAACCTCCCTGTTTTCTTCCCTAAGTATCAAAACAAAGGCGAATACAAGCTGCATTCCTTGGATGTTCACAGGCAGCTTCGTTTTTACCTTCATAGGACAGCTGGTCATAGGCAATCAGACCAGTTGTTCATTTCTTTTGCCAAATTCAATCTGGGTAAACCAATTTCCAAATTTTCTTTGTCACGCTGGATTTCTCAGTGTATTCTGTTGGCGTACCAAGCCTCTGGGAGGCCCGCACCGGAGGGAGTCCATGCTCATTCGACCCGGTCTGTCTCTACTTCAGCGGCCTTTAAGTCTAGGGTTCCTCTGGATGACATTTGTTCAGCAGCCACTTGGGCTTCATCTCATACCTTTATTACTCATTACAAGCTGGACGTCACTTCTAGAGGTAGAGCATCCTTTGGCTCCGCGGTGCTTCGGAATATCCTTCCATGATGGCCACCCAAGATTCAGGTAGCTGGGGACTCTGTCCCACAGGTTGCTGACAAATTAATTCTCCTACTTCAGATTTAGAAGTTATGTACTTACCATAACGTTCCATCTGAGTAGGTGGATTCATTTGTCTGCAACCATCCCGCCCTCCTATCCCCCTGGCCTTGTCAGATTCCTGCATAGGGTGTGTTACCCTTTGGTTAGGGTAGTTGGTGCAGGGCAAACTCGATCTGAGGTCATGTAGGGAGAGCAGGGCATTATGGGTGAGGGGAGGAGCTAGGAGCTCAGATCCATAGCTGGATAAACCATGCCGGTTCGGATCCGATATCGGATCCATACCCACAGGTTGCGGACAAATGAATCCACCTACTCAGATGGAACGTTATGGTAAGTACATAACTTCTAATTACACGTACCGCATTTATTGGTATGTTATGGCAGTAAGGAAGGGTTAGCATATTTAGACACTTGGGCATTCAAAGATGGTAAGAACTTTCAGTCTAAAATCTATAGGAAAACACATTTTCCAACAGCTACCTGGAATATTCCAGCAATCACCCCAAAAAACTTTTAAGAAATATCTTTAAGGGGCAATTAATCAGAGCTGTCAGGATGACTTCATTATATTCAGACATGTTGAAGGAAGTGAGTTTTATTACATCTTTATTTAGCGATAGAGGTTATGATTCAAAAATGATGATTAAAGTGAGTAAGCAGATAATCAAAGGATGGGGAATAAGATATACCCCTTTATTGGGTTACAGCTGTAACCAAGGAGATATTATTCCCATGCACACTGACAGATATTTGAATGCAGCAGTTAACTATAGTAGAGCTTGCGTTTTGGAATATGGCCCGTATACATTCAAAATTAAAGAAATTTTGACTACCAATTGGAATATCATTTTGGCAGACAATGAAGTAGCGAATATTGTAGGATCCCGCCCCATTTTTGTTAACAAAATGGGATTTAATATTAAAAAATATTTAGAAAGAGGTCCCATTGTTCAATATCTTTCTAATAAACATACCAATAAATGCGGTACGTGTAACTTATGTTACACCATAAATGAAGTGGAAGGATTAATATTAGATAATATTCATAGGTCTCGAATAAGGTTTAGACAGGGAAATTGCAAGTCTAAATTTATTGTTTATTTGGCCAAATGTTGTGCCTGTTCTAGTTTTTATATTGGTAAGACCGAAAGGCATTTCCACAAGTGAATTTATGCACATTTATATTGCATTAAAAAGAAGGATGAAAAAAATGCATTATATAGGCACACAAAAAAATGGGGTGATGACCATCAATTTAAGTTTGCTATATTGGATATTATTAAGATGGATCTGAGGGGGGGAGACCACAAAGGTTTATTATCATATAAGGAGTTGTGGTGGCAGTTGTTTACAGATGCGTCTACCCCCCCCCAGGACTAAATGATTTTATTTCTTTAAAGCCTTTGTTCAACTTGCACTAACAGTAATGTTTATTAATTGAGGGAGTTTTTTTTTACATAATATTTAATGACTTCTTACATTTTTATTTTGGAATGTCAACATTGATCATACAATATGCATTGATAGTTTTTTTGTTCAACTTTTATGGTTGTTCTGTGTTTTTAAACGGAACCAATGTTTTGGCACCAAAAAGGTTATTTAAATGGTAACTGTTATTTTAAAATTTTAGTTCTGATGAAGCCCGTGTATTGAATGGGTGAAAGCGCTTAACTTGTAACTATTCGATTCTCATTAAATATTGGATTATCTTTATTTCTGGCTTACAGCTTATGGTATTTTTTTGACAAGCTTTGAAGATTTTTTGTCTGGCGTCTCATGACCGTATAGCGTTTGGCAAGGCATTTTCATTTGTTTGTTTAGTTCTTATAGGTTCATAGGTAGGTACTAGGCTATCTGCCCGAAGGCATTTATAAGCCTAGCTGGAATGTGTTGGCTTTCAACTCTCCCTTAGATTAGTTCCCTGTGCCTCTGTCCAGCAGAGCCATTGAAGTGATCCCTGGGGTAAACTTTGTTTTCCATCCACTCGTCAAGGTTTCTCTTGAAGAGGGTTAGCGAGGAGCTCTGCCTAATATAGACAGGAATCTTGTTCCAGAGCATGGGAAGTCTCTGGACAGGAATCTATTCCTTCAGCACGTCCTATTTATTGTTGTGGTGAGGTTTAGATCCCTGGAGCGCGTGCCTCGAGTGGATATGGTTTTCTTTAGGTGGAGCATGTCCATCAATTCTGGGTTGGACATGACCTTGTTATGTCAGGCAGAGATCACCTCTGAGTAGTTGGTATGCAACCGAGTACAGCTGGAGTTTCGTCAGTCGAGCTGCATAGGGCATCTGCTTGAGGCCAGCGATCCTCCTGGTGAGGTACTTCTGTGGTCTTTCCAGTTGTTGCAGGTATCTTGTAAGGTACATCCCAAATGGGGCATTGTACTCTATGATGGGTCTGATGAGTGATGCATAGACGGACCCAATGACCTTTTTCGATCTGGATGCAAACCCTTTTGTGATTAGGTGGGCCACATAGAAGGATTTTCTAACCACTTTGGCAATGTGATTATCAAAGGAGAGGTTACTATCTGCTTGAGTCCCCAGATCCCTTATTACATCTTCCGTATTTAGGGGGCTACCACCTATGTGGTAGTTTGTGGGTACTTTGTTTTTTCCAAACGGGATGATTATGCACTTTTTGGCATTTAGCTTGAGACCATGGTTTTGACACCAGGTATCTGTCTCAGTGAGACCCTTTTGGAGGATGTCTGTGTCAGCCGGAGAGTCAATTATAGCCCCTAGATTGCAGTCGTCTGCGAACTTGGCCAACCGTAGTCCTCCTGTGCTTGCCTGTACCTCTGAGAAGTATATGCTGAACAGGAAGGGTCCTAGGACTGAGCCCTGGGGAATGCCACTTGTAACTGGTTTAGAGTCAGACCTAGCTCCTGCAACTCTTACCATGTGGTTCTGTCCGTGAGCCAGATGGCAACCCATCTCGTGATGTAGGGGTTTATGTTCAGGCTGGTGAGCTTATCTATAATACCTGAGTGGGGAATGGTGTCTAAGGCCTTTGCAAGGTCTAGGTAGGCTGTGTGAACCACCTTTCCCTCGTCTATAGCCTTGGTAACTGTCTCAAAGAAGTCCACCAGATTTAGGAGGCATGATCTGCCCTTAAAGCCGACCTGGGTAGGGTCCGGTGTTTGGAGGTTTCCAATGTCTTCGTTAATGAGAACCATGATGATGCGCTGTATAGGTTTGGAGATCAAGCTAATCAGGCTTATAGGGTGATGGTTCCCGGGGTCCGTTGTGGCTACACCTTTGTGGAGTGAAATAACCATTGCTGTGCGCCACTCTGTGGGCACATAGCCTGTGGAGAGGCTGAGTTTAAACAGTGTGTTTAGGTGAGGGGTTAATTCATCTTTGAACTGATATAGGACGCAGCCTGGGCTGTGTTTTTGGCTTTGGAGAGGGCTGTTTTAACCTGAGTGTCTGTGATTTCAGGGGCACTACATTCTTCTGGTATAGTTATGGACCATTTTGAGGCTGAGAGGGGGGTGAAGTTTGCACTGAACCTGTCTGCCAGGATGTTGACTATATTGGTCTTTTCAATGCATTTTGTGCCATTCTGCACTAACTCCGAGCAGATCTGAGAATTGCCACTTAGATTCTTGACATAGCTAAAGAATGCCTTGTTGCTGTCTTTGGAGTCCATGGCAATATTTCTTTTGAAGCTAGCCTTGGATGATTTTATGAGGGAACGTAGTTTCTTGCTGAATACTGATCAGGGATGTCTTCCCTTCTTGGGATTTTACTCTTTTCTGTACTAGTTTCCTCCTTCTGTTATATAGCTTGTTTATGACAGGGGTCCACCAAACTGATTTCCTTTTCTTGGAGGAGTGAGTCTTGGTTTTGTTTGGGATAGTACGATGCATGCATTCTTGTAGGTGCCCGTAGAGTGCATTAGTAAAGATTTTGCAGCTTGGACAGCATTATCCTTTAGAATGGGGGCTTTGAAACGTCCCACCTCGGTCTTAAGTAACGTGAAGTTTGCTTTTGAAAAGTTTTTCACGGTGGTTTCTTTGACCAGGGGGGTGGTGGCGGAATGTGAATATCCAGAGTGATTAGTTTATGGTCAGATCTAACCAGCGAGGAGTTGACCACCGGTGTGGAACACTGGTCGCCCATGTTGGTGATGACCAGGTCCAATATGTTGTCACCTGTGGTGGGGGTGTTGACCAGTTGATCCAGGGTGTTTGAGTTTATAAATTCTAGAAAATGTTGGGCAAGGGAGTTTCTACTTGAGTAGTTCTCCCAGTTAATGTTTGGGTAATTTAAATCACCCAATATCAGGGTGTTTGGTAGGACCTTTGTTTCCCAGTATTTCCAGGAATGCGGAATGGGGGACCTGGGACATGGTGGGTAATCTGTAGCAAGCTATAATTTGAATAGCAGTTTTGTCCATTGTTAGTTGCACATGGATGTTCTCTGAAGCATCATGCTGTGCCACTAACCTGGAGGTGTAGGTATCCTTGATGAATATGGATACCCCCCCCCCCCCGTCTTTTGTATTTCAGTCCATCTTTTGTATTTCGGTCCGGGTTTTGTGGCTGAAATGTATGGTATGAGTTGTAGCCTGGTAGTGCTGGGGTGCTCTCTGGAGCCTTAAACCAGGCTTCTGTTACTGCTCATGTATCGATTTTCTCCATACTGAGGAGTGCCTCGAGTGTCTGCATTTTGAGGTTTAGACTTCTGGCATCGAGTAGCATTACCCTCAGTTTTTTGTTACTTCTGCTATTTACGGCGGTGGGTTTGTCTTTTGAGCCTTGCCTAAAAAAGACACTATGGGGGTGGCAAGAGCCTTGGCCATATTCGAAAGCCTAAGGGTGACAGGTGCAAGCCGTCTCTAGCGAAGCAGTGTGGCTTGTCGAGCATGTCATCCCAGGCTAACAGACACTGGATCCCCTTTGAATGACACCAGAAGCTTAGCCAATTGTTGAAATTGATAATTTTTTCTCTATACCATGGTATCATTTTTGGTGAGGGCAGGATGCTACTCAGGGTCAGGGTCATACCGGCCTGGGCTATGTGAAGAGAGCTCCTCCATGTCTCTTTTCATGTAGTCCAGGGAGGTATGACTCATCACACCAACATGGACAATGACAGAGTCATATGTGTACTTGTTCTGGAGTGACCTGAGTGCTTGTGTTATATGGCGGATCCTGGCACCTTACAGGCAGCTAACAGTAACCTTCTCCTTGTTCAGCCTAGTGAGTGGGACGTCAGTGTGCCTGACTATAGAGTTACCTATTACTAGTGTGTTGGGTTTGTTATTTTGCCTTAAGGGCTGTGATTGTGTGGCACACTGGTTTTGTGAAGTATGTGTTTCATAGTTTGTGTTGGGGGGTGGAGGTTGCTTGGATGTCTGCTTTGGAGGTCTCTGTTGCTTCTGCAGGTTTTTATTTAGAGCCACCATGTATGTTTTTGTCTATTTGTGTGTTTTTTGCCGGTGCTGGTTTCATAGGTCTATGTAAGACTAGTGGTGTGATGCAAGTCATTCCCTTCTCCTCTTGACTGCCTGGTCCAGTCTTGGGTTGAGAGAGATTAGCCTCCAGTTTGGCTGTATAATTGCATCTCTCACATGTATTAGTGTTTGGTGGAAGGAGGATAGGGTTGTCTGTGTACATGAGGCAATTGTAACATTGCCTCAAAATGCCCAGATTCACCCGTTGGACTGGAGAATACAGCTGAAACTGCCCTTTGGCTGGTAAGGTCGAATAGAGAACCTTGTCCTTCTCTGCAGTATAGGGGGGGGTCTAGTGCTAAGGTTTATTAGTGCTTGCTTTGAGTTTTGAGCAAGTGCCGGAATGAGAAGTGAATGGTTTGACTGCTTAAGTTGAAAGTTTGTCTAGTTCCAAGGGAAAAAAAATTGAAGAGTAGACTTTGTAGAGCTGGGAATAGTTATACCCCAGCTAAAACCGTGCAAATGTGGGTTTTATAGCAGGGAAATGAAAGACCAAGAAATTAGCCCAAAATGGCCAATAAACTACTAGTTTCTGGGCTGAAACCACTCCTCCAGGGACACATAGGCTGCTCAAAGCTCCCTCTCTCACAGACTTTCCATTCCATTGCACAAGCCTGCAATACTACATTTTGTACTGCAACCCACCTATAAGCTGCAGTAAAGGGCTATTTCCACAAAGAGCAGGTTAAGTGCTTATAACAAATTTGGCTACAACTAAGATGCCACGCCCTCCCACCTGCCTTGGTTTGTCATGACAGTTCTACTCTAACCAGCTGTTTCCTTCCAAATGAACATAAGAAATGCGCCGTTACTTTAAATTTCATCCAAGACGTTCTAAAATAAAACACTCATATGATAACTAGCTTTCCTTAAAAATAAAATAAATAAACGTGAAAACCTAATGTGTGTCAGTGCACAGTAGACACAATGGTGTGTCTTTATCCGCAGGTCCACTAAAGCATTTCTGAACTAGGTAAATTCATCACTTTGCAACATTCCATCACTGTGTGTACATTATCACATGTGTGAGCTACACTACAAAGAAAAATCAAATTATACTACTCACAGCCCATATTTATGAAACGAGCACTAAACAGCCCCAATATTCAGGATATAGACTCACATCATGCGCTGCATGCCCCCAAACCTCTTTGTCTCATGACCCCCAAGGCAACCGACAGCCACGGAACATTCACTTTTATTTTGGAGGCTGCTACTCTAGTACAAATACAGCGGCCCACCCTTTATGTGAACAACAAACAGTTAACACCAGCAGCCCATATAAGTTTCCCGTAAAGCCATTAAGTCCTGGCCCATTACTGGCTCCGAGAAGCCACGTCAGACAGTCACAGATCAACAAACAAGAACATGGCAAGTCACCTCACTGGTTCGTCCCACTCAAACTCCTTACAATTGGAATCAACCGCATCAGATAACAACACCAAGCACAAACCTCAAGATGTTCCTCTACCACGTCCCCAAGGCTCTTGCCGCATGATCGAACGCATGCAGTATTATAAACAATCAGTTGTCTTCCACGCACACGTCAAATGAAGCAAGGAGCAAAACTACACCGTTCTTTCTCTCTCAGCATTGAAGTGCAAAGACTTCTACAAACATACCTGTCCTACATTCATTAAATTATTTATAAAACAATATTTACAAACACAACCCTAGTATAATATGGTTATTGTATCCTGCAGCAAAAGACACTATGCCGCCCAGCACCATGTGGGTATCAACACCAATTATAACATCAATTCATTGGATTCAATTTCCTACCACTTAATTAGTGAATGAATATATGATGTTCATCGTGTTTCACTGTTGCAGTCATTACTCTTGGGTTATCCTGCTGGCAGGCTACCCTCAGTCGGCCAGAATTCCAAAGTCTAGGTCCGGAGTCAGTTGCTGTCGCCTCTTCCCTGACGTCAGTGCGCCAGGGGTATAAAAGATGCAGCCGATGCCATTTTCTTCAGTCTTTCTTGCCGCGCGGTGCCCGAAGCAAAAGCAGTTCGCAAGTGCCGGTCGGCCGACTCCTAAGATTTTCAAATCCGAATTTCAGAACCGAAGTCTTCATTAAAGCTAAGTACCCCGCTGGGGAAACTTTTTTTCTTGCTCCAGACCGATGTCAGAAAAAGTTAACAATTGTATTTCTTGTGGGAAGCAAATACCTCATAAGGATTTTCACTCTTACTGTATTCCTTGCCTAAGCCCTGATCACAACGTTGCTAGCTGTCGGTTTTGTGCTAGATTTAACCAACGCACTATTAAGTGTCTGTTCGATTTTGCATTTCATTACTTTGGCCGAAGATTTAATTATATAATGCCGTCGGAACAGCCGACGACCGGAGTTTACAAAAAACGCAAGGACAAGGAAAAGTATAGGCATCCGAGTTCCAAAACCGATGACGAGGCCTCTGCTAGGCCAGTCGCCAGTTCGCTGGTTCTCAGTGAGGTGCTTTCGCAGCCCCTGGCGCCTGCTACCTCAGAGCCACAGGCCGTGTCCAACTCCCACGTGGAGGCGACTGGGCCTCTGGATACTCAAGGTATTGGACACTCGGAAATCATTCCCTCAGATGGGTCTGGAGCCGCTGAGCAGGCATCAGCTTCTGAGGGTGTCTTCAGACCTACACAACTATATATTAAGCCATCTTCAGCTTCAAAGACCAAAGCAGCTCTAAAGACAAAGAAACAAGTACAGCATTCTCCTACTCAGTCCACCATGCCTAAAACACAGATGCTCAAAATGGCCAAAGACCTTATTACTGTGATCAAGGGCTCCCATCCCCCACCTGATAAGAGGCCTAGGCAAGAGTCAGAGTAATATTCTTCTGATCAGGTTTCTATTTCCTCTGATTCCTCTTCTGAACAGGATTTTTCCATGCTTCCTTATGAGGATTCTGATGCTGAAGAATCCATTCCTTCAGCCTCTCCTCCTGAGGATTATTCTTTTGGGGATACCCTGCATACCATGAGGGAGCATTTCCACTGGGAGAGCCAAGATTATTCTGAATTTAAGAAAAGGCTCAGAGACTTTCTGCTGCTTCCTCACCACAGACCCCTTGCTATTCCACCTGTTTTAGACATTGTAGATGATGTATTTTCAGATCCTGTCCCCTGACTCTTTGCCCCCGGCACCTGCTAAGCCAGACAGATACTACAGGGTTCCGGATTCTCATAAATTCCCATACAAAAACGTTGCTGCTGATCCAGAAACTATATTTCTCAGGGTCTCAAGGGGGTTAAAGCCTCCACTGCAAAAAACCCTGTCCCCTCTGATAGGGATTCTAGGGCTCTAGACAGATGGGGGAAAATTATACACTTCTGCTACCTTGGCTGTAAGGGCTTTAAATTGTCAATTTCATATGCATAAATATCAGCAATATTTAATGTCACTGCTTAAACAGAAATTGTTGACAAATACTGAATGTTCCGAGAACAAGGAATTGCAGGATTTATTGCATGCAGCTGAACAAGTGAGAAAGCATACTTTGCAATGTGGTTATGATTCACTGAGGCCTCGTGCAGGGCCGCTGTCACAGGTTCTGTTATTAGAAGGCATGCTTGGTTAAAGGAACAGAATCTGCGATCATGTTAAAGCAAAATTATTAGATGCACCATTGCAGCATGATACTTTGTTTGGTGCTAAAGCAGAAGAGGTTTTGAAAAAAATGGAGGATAAAGCAAAATCCATGCAGACAGTCAAGGATTTCTTACAGGTACAGCCACCCAGGTATAGCAGGAACTGGCCGCCTAAAAATTGCTCCTTTCTAGTGTCAGACAGACCACAAAGAGGCAGATACAGGCATCCCAGAGGCAGATCTCAGCCCCAAGGCTCATACAGGCCTAAACAATAGGGTGCTCCTACCTCCAAAAGCGGAGAAGACAAATCACATTACAGGAAACAGTCCCAATAACTTTCCTCTGCCAGATCCAAGCACTTTTCTTTTGGCAGCCCCCTTAGGGGGAAAACTAGCACTTTTTTCATCAAATTGGCAAATGATTACCCAAGACAAATGGGTCCTGAACATAGTGTCCCAAGGCTACAGATTCCATTTTCACACTCTACCAAGGTCAAAAGGAATGCCAGACCTGCCACGCAATCAACGGGCAGAGGCACAAAAACTAATTACAGCCCTCATGGACATGAGGGCCATTCAGCAAGTACCACAACAAGAGCAGGGGTAAGGATTTTACTCCAGACTTTTCCTAGTACCCAGAAAGGACAGAACCTGGAGGCCAATACTGGACCTGTCTGTACTAAATACGTTTCTGGAAGTTCCAAAATTCAAGATGTTGACTCTACAGCAGCTACTGCCCATGCTGGGCAAGAAGGCTTGGCTCGTAACTTTGGACCTAAAAGAGGCATACCTGCATGTCCCAGTCAGACAATCTTGCAGAAGATACCTCAGATTCATAGCTGGCTCTATGCATTACCAATTCTCTGCACTGCCCTTTGGCTTATCTACTGCGCCCCAGGGTCTTCACAAAGTGCCTGGCACCAGTAATTGCATTTTTCAGACAAAGAGGAATTCAAATATATCCCTACTTGGACGACTGCCTAATTCAAGCAGAGAACAAAGACATTCTTCTAAAGCATCTGGCGTTTGTAAAAAGATTATTCACTGGCCTAGGGTACATAGTAAACGAAAAGAAATCAAAACTAGTGCCCTCTCAAGAGGTAATATTCCTGGGTGCAAGCTTAAATACAACTGCCCAGATGGCTTATCTCACGCCAGACAAACAAAAGCAACTGACTTCTTACTTCAAGAAATTGGCAACAAAAACCCACTTATCTGCAAGGAAAATCCTGCAGGCCCTGGGTTTCATGGCATCCTGCATTCTACTAATTCCATATGCCAGACTGCATATGAGGAAACTACAATGGTATCTAAAAAGTGTTTGGACTCAGCATTGCCACAGCCTGGAGACAGTAATTGCACTCATTCCCTGCCTGCAACAGGAATTTCGATGGTGGACAGAAGCCTGTCACCACAACAAGGGTCTGCCATTCAGTTTACCCACAACCAGACAGACACTGACAACGGATGCATCAGATTATGCCTGGGGGGCCCATATGGCAGGAAAATGTATTCAGGGCACATGGCCTGCAAACTAGATGCATCTTCACATCAATCAAAAAGAGATGCTAGCTGTTCAAAATGCCCTGACAGCTTTCAAGGACCTGCTTCATCCAGGACAACTACTAATAAAGACGGACAATACTACGGTCATGTGGTACATAAACAGGGAGGTACCCATTCCTACCCTCTCTGCAGACAAGCAATGACCTTATGGGGCACAGCATTGGCTTTTCAGATTCACCTGCAAGCACAATTCCTGCCAGGAAAAACAAATACTCTGGCAGATGAACTAAGCAG